>NW_015627892.1:154659-217519 GCF_001515625.1 Sinocyclocheilus rhinocerous | reverse complement strand
CTTCATTTGTGTTCTAAAGATAGACAAAAGTCTTATAGGTTTGGAATGACATGAGGGCAAGTAAATTATATTTTGTGTGAACTATTCCTTTAAGAAAGACCGACCAAGAATGATGACTCTCCAAATCAGACAACTCCAAAGTTGGTTTGAGTTCTGCAATGAAAAACAGGGACATCAATGGTTTACATAAAATATGAACAAGTAATCATACTGTTGTTGCATCAAAATGTGAAGTAAACAGGCAGGTGACAATGGAAACATTTATTTTCTAAAAATAACTTGCATCAATGTCAAAAGAATGATGCTCTACTATGCCTCTGGCTTTCAACATCTACAAAAACAACAAACATTGTTTTACTCCAAGTAAAAAAAAAAAAAAGATAACATGATGGAATTCTGAACTTTACTTGCCTTAACCTTCTTTCCCTCTCTTCTGAAGAAGCTGAGAAAATCATCTCCTCACACAAGCAGGGTTGTGTCGTTAACTCCCGGCGCGGGCACAATGAAGACACAAAGCTGAACAAGTCTGAAATATTACATGCAACATTACTTTTAACAATTATCACTTCATCAGCCTCAAAATAATTAGGCTAGTCTTTATTACATAACGCCGTTTCCTTTAGGAAACTACATTCAATTTAACCACGGAAAAGAAGATAACGAATTGACATGTAAATATGTTAATAACCCTCTCATAACACCTCAAAAAATGTAAATATTGTAAAATCTTATGTAAATATGACATAAGATACTCACTGATGTTATATTAAAAGCACCTTTTCTGTTCAGTAAAAGTTGAGACTATTTCTGAGGCGAAATCCACGTCCGCGGTTTTTTCAATATAAGCTCTTTTCGGAATATTTCCGCCTTCCGAATGATGACTTTACATTTTTAATCTTTACTTACCATAAACCGTCTTTCACTCGCACTCGCTTCCATCTGAATACGCCGAGAAAATGGCGGCTTCTCGCACTGGTGTCGTCCGATGTTAACGTTACGTGCGTGCTCTCTTTCACGTCCGCATTCCCAACCCAGCACCGCTGGGTTATAGATCAAGACCAATTTTCAACCCAAATTGGGTTGAAGCAACAACCCAGCATTTTTTAGAGTGTATAGTGAACGATTTATTGGTCCAACTTATTCCAAAGAAATTTAGACTTCAGCCAGATTTGATAACTCAGTGTTCCAATGTTTACTTCTTTCCTTTTTCGCTGACATCAACTAAGCCGTACTTTTGGAGAATGTTAACCAACAGCTAACTCAGTTCTGCTATAAAATACCCTTTTTTCATTATCTGATCAATTTCCAATGGATAAAATCCAATCCCTTTATACAATACTTTTGAATATCCTGTTTCACACAGAAATACGTCACATTACGGAAAAAAGGGCTGCTAACACAGATTCATGTTGTTGTTTTATTAATTATAATTAATTTAATATAAATCATTTCCTTTAAAGATTTGCTTAGTTTTGTCTTGTGAACTGATTTTTACTGTCACAAAATATGATGTTATCTAAAAAACATCACGTTTTTATTTATTTTGTCTCGTATATAAAGTGTCACCAGTGTATTTTTGTATTATTTTTATACTACTATATTATTTATTAACATTTTAAATTTGCTTTAATTTTTATATTTTAATTTTATTTTTTAGTTATTTGATTATGTACTTTTGTCATGTTTATTTGTAATTTTTTACTTTTAAATTTCATTTTAATTTCTTTTAGCAGTTTAGGTATGTGCTTTTGTGATGTTTATTTGTAATTTTTATATTTTAATTTTAGTTTTTGTTTGTCTTAGGAATGTGATTTTGTCATTTTTATAATTTGTTTATTTCTATTTAGCTTTATTTTTATTTCAGTTTAAGGTTTTTAACGCTTCAGATTGAACTTATTAATTTTAATTAGTTACTCATTTGTTTTTAATACTAATTCGTTTATGCTTTTTAAATTAGTTTTCATTTAAAATTTACACACTTTACATTTTTTTGATTTTTAGTTTTAGTTAACGATAACAACTGCAGTATTAAATCACTTGCTGCATTGTTAACATGCTTTTTTTTTTTAGATCACCTGAGACATTGCAGCGAGGAAAATGTGATCCAAAATCCTCTCAATCACCCCCTGCTTCAAAGGCGAATCGCCAACGGTCATAGTCCCATGCTAAGCTAGCGTCTTACATGCCCTGGTAGATGTAGCTTGAGTTCTCTGATGTAAGCATCCTTTCTCGCAGTATGTGAGGGATTCACAAAGGCATTTTATTACCTTGGTGAAAGCCGTAGGGTGTTCTGGAGGCCATGCTATTGCATGCATTCAGATGTCCAAGGGAATAAAAGCAGTAGCTCAACCCTAGAGGAGCTCAGAGTGATGAAAGTCATGTCACTCACTGGATCTGATGAAAACTGCTCCTTCTGCAGCTGCCCACAGACCTGCATACTGCCATTTTACCACTGAAACATAACCATGATGGCAGGTTTCTGTATCCAGGGTTGTTTTGTTCTAGCGATGGGCATATTCAGTAATGCAGAATGGTGCTTATCATTTCAGGAAAGGTTTACAATGGCAATATTTTTCACCATTACAGTTCCTTCTTTGGAACTATATATAGGTTTGCACATATTCCATCCATCATGATCTTAGGAGACACTGTATGCCAAACTCTCATCACAGAAAACTTAAATTTCATCCTCAGCTAATGGAAATTTAAGTCGCCACATAACTCCATAAAGTTTCAAATTTGCACAGCATGGCAAGACCTGCAGGAAATGGCTTCAGGTGTCATTTATTTTACAGTTCCCATTTTCATCGGTCTCCTTTCTTACTTTCCCCTCTCTCCATATCTTTTCATGATGTTTGCTGTCATTAGTGGTTATGTTGTGGAAAAATTGAATTCTCTTTTCTGTCTGGCATCTTTACAACAGCCTCCTCCTTCTAAATCCACCCAAAACAAAGTAAGGACTTTCTATTGACTTCTCTTTTATGCTGAGCTAATGATAATTCTTAACCTAAACTATGTTTCTTAACCTAAACCTTTTTTTTTTTTTTTTTTACTTTGTTTATGTTTATATTTAGTAAATGTTTTATCATTGTCATTGTCATTAGTTATTTTCAATTGTAATAATTTCTTAACCTAAACCTTTTTTTTTTTTTTTTACTTTATATTCTGTTTACAAATATGTTTTCTATTAAAGCCTGTTTTCATCTGTGAGTAAACCACATAGTTATTTCTTCCAACTGCAACGGCGACTATATCGTCTAATTGTGACTTTATATTTTTACAGTTGCGACTTTATTTCTTTTAATTGCAACTTAAGATCTAAAAAGTTATTCTTTTCCATTTCAGTTTTTCTCACAATTGCAGTGTGACGAGAGGGGCGGGGCCGAGAGCCGTGGGAACGGAGCGAGGCCGGTGGAGTAAATGCTAATGAGCGACACAGCGTCGGCGCCACGGGGGGGGGCCTGAGGGGTTGCCGCTTTACTTTCGTTTTGTGTTGGTTTATTTTATTAAAGTGTGAAATGTTCGCCGGTTCCCGCCTCCTTCTTCCCGTGACTACGAACTTTGTTACATGCAGCTTTACATCTTGAAATTATTACCTTATATTTTACAAATGTAACTTTATTTCTTATTATCACAACTTTGTTTCTTGTAATTACAATGTATCTCTTACCCTAAACCACAAACACTGATTTTTTTGTATTTTTACTTTACATTCTCTGTTTACAAACTTGTTTTCTATCAAAGCCCATTTCCGTCTCAGGGTAAATAATATGCAGTTATTTCTTCTAATTGCAACTTTATTTCTTCTAATTGTGACTTTATTTTTATATATTTATTTCTTTATTTAAATAACTATATTTCTTGTAGTTGCAACTTAAGATATCAAGTGTTATTTTCCATCGCATATTTTTAAATTATAATTGCAACTTTATATCTAAAAATTATTAACTTACATCTTAAAAATGTGACTTTATTTCTCATGATTGCAACTTGGTTTCTTGTAATTGTGATTTTTGTTTCTTGTAATTGCAATGTACCCTAAACCACAAACACTCTTTTTTAAAAATCTCTGTTTACAAAGCTGTTTTCTATTAAAGCCTGTTTCCGTCTCAGGATAAACAATATGCAGTTATTTCTTCTAATTGTGACTTTATTTCTTGTAATTGTTACATAAGATTCAAAACCGTTATTTTCCATCTCACAGTTTTTTTCTCTCATAATTACATCTTTATATAGTTAAAGTTAATATTTTATAAAGTTAAAGTTAATAGTTACCTTATATCTTACAAACGTGACTTTATTTTGGAATATTTCACAGTGTGATTGTTTTTTTTCAACATTTTTTTTTCCCACTCTGAGGTGGAAATGGGCTTCTATAGGGATTTCAGCTTTACTCTTTTTCTGGATACATTTGGTCTGCACAATGTAGCCTTTCTCAAAAAGAGAAAAACAAATACGTTTAAGGGTTTCAAGAAAAGTGACAGCATATGATATATGACAAAACATACTGTCTGTTTTGTCTGAATTGTCTGAATATAAAAAGCATTAAATCCAGACATTTTAATATAAATATTTACAGAGGCTTTATGGTTCTTCTGCCTGAAGCGTCACTGAAATTGTACAATATGTGTCAAATGTCTAACGTGGCAGATAAAAGACTATGCAGCCAACAGCCTGAATAGCATAAACACATTAAAATATAAGTTATGTTTGCCTGAATGATGTTCTTCCCGTCTTTGAATCCTAGAGGAAAAATCAAATGAATGCATCCGCACACCATGCAGACTATTCATCTTAAACATCTACGCTGCCATCTTCCATATACCCCACATTGTGTGTGTGTGTTTGTGTATGACCACAGATGCTGCCCAGGTCAGTGTTTATGACCCCATGACCTCAGGATGTGACCTTTTAGCACAATACAAGCCTATCACCAAAGCTACCTGGTCCATGTCTCTGTAGCCATGTAGACAGCAGGCTTGCTTGTATGCAGGATACCTGTGTAAGGTAATTGAATCCATTAGAGTGTGATTAAGGCCTGTCAGGTGCAGCACAGATGATAAGAGTGGCAGTGTTAATGGACTAAAGCTCGGGGGAGGAGGCCCAGATAGCGGCCCGATCCGTCTTTATATCCACCCGATGTCTTTTCCAATTACTCTCCAACTTCTGTTTGCTTGTGTCCTCACGCTCATCCGCACAGAACGCCGCATGACTTTCACTTAAATAAAAGCCCACGCACGGATACTCTTGTACAAACAAACAAACATTTTCTTTTCCCCCATTAAACATGAGAATGCCGATCAAAGACTAAAACTCAACAAAATGCCTCATATTCCAGTATTATTGCAAAACTTGGACTAACATCTCGTTTTTTTCTTTTTCAGGCACTGTTTCCACAATAAACGGACAAGAATGATGCTTCAAATTGTACTGCCTGCCGATGTATGCTATTTTTTTCTGAATGATCAGGGGCTGGATTTACAAAAAGCATCTTAAGAAATAAGTTAAGAAAGTTCTTATAATTTCTTATCATATCTAAATTCCAAGAAGTTCTTAAGAATGTTCCTAAGTGAAATTCTTGAAATAAATCTTAAGTAATCAAATATTTTCTTAAGAACATCTTAACTTTAACACCTAAGATGGACCTATGTTTAAGAAGTTACTGTATTTACAATGATTTTTAAGAAGATTATTTTCAAGAATTTGAATTCACAAAAAAAGAAAGAAAGTTTTGTCTCAAGAACAATCTTAAGAAACAAGAGAATTCTTAAGAAGTATTTTTTGGAATACAAAATATGCTTACGTTGTATTAATAACAATAATAATTATAATAATAAAAATTAAAGAAAGAAAGAAAGAAAGAAAATACACTATTTTCCCCCTGAAGTTTTAAATAAAAAGATTATTGGAGTATGTTTTATAAGAATTTTTTTTTATTTTTACTTCAAAATTTGACACTTAATTCAATGTGCTACTTCCTGTTTCTTTGTAATTAATTGTGAAATTTACTAGTTTTGAGTAAAAAAAAAAAAAAAAATGTCAGTGTACCAGTAAAGAAGAATTTTATTCTTAAGAATGTTTTGTGAATCCAATCCCAGAATTCTCATTTGAAAGATGAAAATCATAAAAGAGACTACAAATCTTTTATATTACTGACAGGAATCCATGCCCTATGCGGAGACTGGAACATCAAGACTTCAGGATGGGCTTTCAGCAACCAACTACATGGGAACCACCCACAATCCCCTAGCAACCACATAGCAACGCTAGAACACCTTAGCAGCTGCACAGCAATGTCCTGGCAACCACCCACAGTGCTTTTGCAAATTCCATTTAGAATTTCTTCTAAAAATGTAAGTTCTGTTTTAATATTTTTGTCTTTATTCACCTTATTCTTCCCGTAAGAGTGGGCATATATATATTTGGGCATTTGTAATTTTAATGGGTCTGGCTTCCAGTCTCATCCGTGTCCAGCTATTTTTAGCTGTACAAAAGAGCTCGTTTTGCTGCTTGATATTGCAAATTGGTGTGTCTTACTTTATTATTTTAAAAGAATAACTGCACGTTGTTATTCTTCTCGTTATTTCCCTATAGCAGCTAATGAACCGGAAGTCTCGCCCATAGGCTTACTTCCATGTTGAAGAATAAGTTGGATTGGAAATGCACTGGAAGGATGTGCCTCCAATTTCTTAGTGCCACCCGAGATGTGCACATAATATATATATATATATATATATATATAAAAATAACCATTAGATGTGGCATTTTATATACTAAATAAAGATAGTGATAGCACAGATAGGCCTAGAGCAGAGCTGCTCTCTGGCCAGACAGGAGAAAACAGATGAGCACTTTATAAACCCCCCTCCCAGTCCTCAAAAAGAGAAGGCAGGGAGAGAAAGAAAAGCGAGAGAGAAAAAGCTTATTATCTTGATCACCTGCTTCTTAGCTGACACATAGGAACACTTTACTCAAGATAAGGTCTATCTGGTTTACTGAAAAAATGCAGTTGTTTATTTATTTATATATGTAGCTATCTGCTCCTTCAAGGTTACGCTGCTGAGGTGGGTCAGGGAGACAGGGAGTTTCTCTTCCATCTCTGTTTTTCAGTCCTTTACTTGCTTGTTTTATTTAGTCTTTCAAATTACCTTTATTCTAATGCAGAAGTTCTCGCTTTTATACTTATAAGTACTGCCTTGAAGTAGTTGCATGGCAACTATCTGCATGTTGTCCACAAGAAACAATAATAATACACAAATGTTCCTGTCCAAACTTTGCATAAACTTGATTCTTATGGATTTTTTTTATTATTATTTGTCATTTGATTATTTATAAAGTACTTACATATGATCATAAAAAAGAAATGTAAATTATATATATATATATATATATATTTAAAAAAAAATAAAAAATATATATTAAAATAGAAAACAGTTATTTTAAATTGTAATATTTCATAATTATGAAATATTATATTTGTTTTTACTGTTTTTTTTTAAATAAATGCAGCCTTATTGAGCATAAGAGACTATTATATTATATATTTTTATTTAATTACATAAACATCTTATTCTTTCAGATTTATAATCCAGATTTTTAAATAATAAACATCTTTTGGATTCAACAGGTGGTGTAATTAAAATATAAAATGAATCAATTTAATAACAGTGTTTATTATCTATTTTTTTTATTTTCTATTTCCTGTGTTTTTATTTGCTGAACATACAAAACTGATGCGAAAAAGAAGGGCATGTATACCTATGAGCATAACTGTATATGCATGAGGATGCTTAAGAGAGATGGAAATCTATGAGTACATTATATGTAGAAACCTTTGCAAGAGCTACGACTAAAAGTAAACACAATTTCAGTTTTGCTCTGTTGACGCTCCCCCTGAGTGCCTGAGCGGAAACGAGACAGTGATACTCAGTTGAGGACAGAGAATATTCTGACTTTTGACCCACGATGCATTACAAAAAAGGGCAAGGTGACAGACGTTGTTTCGTTAAGTGGGCGGCTCCGTTTCTGCCCATCTGCAGGACGGTCCCCAGAGTGGGTGCGAGTGGGCTGGGAGGCCCATTCCTCAGTGCAGCTGCTCCTGACCTTCATGGTC
This sequence comes from Sinocyclocheilus rhinocerous, assembly GCF_001515625.1. Taxonomy (NCBI): domain Eukaryota; kingdom Metazoa; phylum Chordata; class Actinopteri; order Cypriniformes; family Cyprinidae; genus Sinocyclocheilus; species Sinocyclocheilus rhinocerous. The sequence goes on along the minus strand of NW_015627892.1, from coordinate 209,406 downwards.
GCCTTATCAGTGAGAAAGGTTAGAGCAAGGCTCCAGAATCTGGGATCGATCCACAGGCCTGGCGAGCGGCTTTTTCTCCTTTATTTATCTTGGTGGACATGTTGCTCGTGGTGTTTTTCAGGGCAATGGTGAGAGTCAGATAAGAATCTATTGTTGTTGCAGATCTTTCCCTCCTTACGTCCTGCCGTCCTTGCCCTCACAGGGGAGCCTGGCTTTGGGCCAGACACTCTCAGTCTTTCTTTCTGTCGTTCTTTTCCTCAAGGGATGCTGGAGGTGAAATGGAAGACAATCTATGGTTCCAGAACAGCCACACTTTAAAGTTTTTCCAGTGACAACTGCATTTAAACCACATTAGGAGAGACAAAGTTCAAAGGTAATGCTCTGATACAGCTAGATTTCACGATGAGCTAATGAAAATGGACAATCAAGGTGAATCACATGCTTTTTGTGGCCTTTTAAGGTTCTTTTTACTGTGCTAATGGCCTTGTTTTATCGTCATTTATCATCTGAACTGCTGTACAGACAGGGGCACAAAACAATTACAAGATGGAAACGTCCATGAGGTCCAGGGCAAGCTTGTAACAGATCTATTTATGCCACAACAGGAAACTTTGAAATTTGTGTGAGACAATTAAATGTATTTTATTTTTTATAAACCACAAAACACATTCTCTCACTCTCTGGCCCTGGGCTAGAATTAAAATGAAGCTTCTTATATATTGACACGCTCATATATATTCACGAGCATGCCTGTCAGACTCACATATGTGGACATACGTACACGTTTATGTGTCCCACTCACCAAAAAAACCTACAATCAAATATTTCACTATTACATGGCCATCATGGACAATTAGCCCGACAATTTTCCAGCTTTTATCTCCTAAACCAGAGTCCTCATCTGTTATTTATGTGTTATAGGCCTCGCTATGAATTATTCAACGCAAGAGGAAAATGTACTGCTCCCGTCTTTCTACACTCTGGCTGTAAATCCATAGACGAAAGAAATGGGGGGAGAGAGAAAGTGGTAAGAAGGGTAAGGAGGAGAAGGGCTGGAGGCAAGTGGCCCCCAGAGGGACGTAGACTCACACAGGCAACATCATAAAGTTACCATTAGAATGCTGTATTTATAACAGTCAGCTGAATCTTGCTGTGCAGCAGAGCAGAAGAGAAAAACCAAACCGCCTCCTTACACTCTGTTGAATGATTGAATTGATCTTTGGTTATTGATGTTACACAGATTCTCCTGACCTGCATATCTGGTTTCTTTTAAGTGGCAGTACATTAATAGTTTTTCTAAAGAACTACAGAATAAAAAGTTTTGTGGCTTTTTAAACAAGTTTCCAAGCTCTAAAATCCCTTTTGCTTTCAAATGGAACCTTTATTTTTAAGAATGAACGCAGGCTTAGGGGCGACATGTTGTAAGCTGATCAAACACAAACCCTAATTTTTTTAGGTTATATAATGCTGTACAGGACATCGATGTTTACATTTATTTAACGAAAACAAAAACAAACAAACACAAAAAATCTAAAATATTTTACATTGCACAGTGTTGCCTTTTGGCTTTTATGCCATGTTTTTTTTCTTTTTAATTACGTTTTTTTTTTTTTTTTTTATGTTCTAGAAACTACAATTAGAATTAAAAAATATGCTGAGTCTACATATTTGGATTACCAATAATGATTAGTAACTGTCACAGTCACCAGCTCAGTCACTGTCAAACACTACATTTCCCATCATCCCTCTTTCCGTTCACCTGCAAGCTTTCAGCAATCACCCACACCTGTTATCCATTGGCCTCATTAACAGCACCTCATATAAGCACATACCTCGCAGTTCAGGGTCCAGTTTGTTCCCACAAAGTGGATTATTTACCTGTGATTCTCCAGCATTTACTCCATAACCATAAAATTAACTGTCATTCCCTGTGTCTGACTCGGAGTCTCTGAGTATATTGATTATGTTCTGTGGCTGTCCCCCTACACAGTGGGCCAATTCCCAGAGTCCGCTCTAGAATGCTCTCCATAGTCCTCTCTAGAGCCCAGCCAGGAGCCTGCTCGCTTCACAGAGCTCAACCGGGAGCCCACTCCAGCCCCAGAGTCTTCTGAGTTTGCTGCATTGGCATATTGGCCACGGCTATATTGTGTGTATGTGTGGGCAGCATACACATCTGCTCCAGCCCCTGAGCCTGCTCCAGAGTCCAGTGTTTGCTCCAGCCCCTGAATATGCTCCAGTCCCAGAGTCTACTCTAACCCATGCGTCAGCTCAAGAGTCCACTCACGCTCCAGAGTTCATTCACAAGTCCGCTCAAGAGTTAATTTACAAGTCCAATCCAGAGTTCAATCTACGCTCTGCTCCAAAATCAGCTCTTTTCCCTGAGCACAGCCAGGAGCCTGCTCATTTCCCCAAACTCAGTAAGGAGTCCACTCACTTCTCCAAACTCAGTCAAGAGCCTGCTCACCGCTCCGAACTCTGCTGGGAACTCACTCAATTCCCCAAACTCTCTCAGGAGCTAAACCCTGTGCCCACTCGTTTCCCAGAGCCACAAAGCCGCACAGCTGAGGTGGCCGTTCCTGTAACCTGTGTCCCAGCCACAGTGGCCAATGGAATCTCCTATGCTCCTACCAGTGCTACTAACTCTTGGCTCCCTGTACTACCGGCACCTCCCTGGTCTCCTGAGCTGCCAGCACCTCCCTGATCTCCTGAGCAGTTGGTACATCCCTGGTCAGCAATCAGCCACACCTCATATAAGCACACACTTCGCAGCAGTTCAGGGTCCAGTCTCGTACCTACGAAGTGGACTATTTACCTGTGATTCTCCAGCGTTTGCTCCCTATTGTGTCTCCCTGTCGTTCCTGTGTATATTACTTACCAAATCAACGAGGTGTGTGCATCCATCATGCCCTCTGTCTTCCATCCACAATCTCCTACTACCTGTAAGACAAGAATTTTCTCATTACCAAGTAATACTCTGCTCCAGAAGTCTCATTCATCTGTCTACATATCTGCTACTGCCCATCTGCTCTATTGTTGTCAAACAATAATATTAATTTTCACCCTCTAACACTAGCTCTTTCTATTCTGCTAAATGATTAAATGTAAATATATATTATAACTGCTTGTAAATTTTTTTTTCCAAAAGTTTTTTTTTTAATTAACAGGTTTTGTCTAGTTTAATGTTTATTGACACATTCTTATTTTTATTTTGTTAAATTAATTTTATTATATATATATATATATATATATGTATATGTATGTATGTATGTATGTATATGTATTTTAAGGCAGATTACAAAAATGTTCACCACACTTGCCAACCTTTTTAGTTCCTTGTGATTATTTTTTTTCATATGAAATTTTGAATAGGCGTTTTTTGATTTTTCTAGTCAGTCTTTTCATGATTTACAAAAAAAATGCAGTTGTGCTGGCTCGGAGCATACCAAATATCCATCATACTGCAAAGGTTATTTATTATACCAGTTACATTAAACATGTTAACAACCAGCTGCAACATTTCACTTACATTCTGTATCCATTCTATCTATGAGCTGTGTCTGATTACCAAGCCTTTAATGAGGTGGCACACAGACTTTCAGACCACCATCTAAGAGTGAGTCAGTCTTGCCGTACCAGGTATCTTCTGCCCGGGCAGCTGGAGAGAAACTTGAGCCTCTTTAATGTTGTTCCTGTCTGAGTGAAGCATTCAGCATGAGACCATGGTCAGAGAATATCAATGGAGTAATGAGCCAGTCAGTCTTCCCGAGGCACTGCTGCATCGACTTTTCTCAAGAAAACGCAAGAATTGATGTGGCACAGTTTACAGCGAGCCAAACAGTCCTGCCTCGCCTCCGCTGCCTCTGTTCCTGTGGGTGATGCAAAGAACTCCTGGAAGAGTGACTGTAATCAAACACTCCTGCAGCTTCAAACAAACGCATCTGGTCATTTCTATGTGTTAAATGAATTCAGTTTAATTCAGTTCATTCATTTGATTTTAATTAGGACGCATGCAGTTTTGCTGAGCCCTGGTAATTGACAGGGATGCTGTTAATCATGGTCAAGTGTCTGTAATTTTCATTCCAGAGATTTGGATCATCAGATGGTGTTGAGTATGGGCAGTAGCACTAGTAATATCATCCCCAGACATGTTACGAATTGAGGCAAAATACTGTGGGGAGAATTTGCAAAGAATGAATACCACATATTGATTTGCACGCACTCTGATTTCTTTAGTGATTCACTAAAGAAATTATGCAAGTCAGCCAATTTAGTTATCGTTTTTCTCTTTCAGTACGGCCTTCGAAATTGGGCTTTTTATTTATTTATTTGTTTGTTTGTTTGTTTTTATTTGTACTTATTTTTTTTTATCTTTTTAAACAAGGATTAGTTAAGCCTAAATAAGACGTTAAACATTCATTCATTGAATGTACAATACATTTCAGTTTGGTATATTTAGTATATCATGCTTGCTAAAGCTAAATGCTAAAGAACAATTTATCTCTCTTTCTGTATCAATTTTTTCCCCCTAATTTATTTTTAAAGATGAATGTGGGGAAAAAAACATGATAAAAAATGTTTAAAAAAATAATAGCAAAGGTATCAACACCAAATAATATTTCTGCAACATTTTAAACAATGACTATGTAAACTAAAAAAAGACTTCAAAGTTTTTTCTTTTTCTAGTCAGTCTTTTCATGATTTACAAAAAAGGCAGTTGTGCTGGATGAGCAAACCAAATATCCATTATACTGCAATGGTTATGTATTACCCCAGTTACATTAAACATGTTAACAACCAGCTGCAACATTTCACTTACATTCTGTATCCATTCTATCTATGAGCTGTGTCTGATTACCAAGCCTTTAATGAGGTGGCACACAGACTTTCAGACCACCATCTAAGAGTGAGTCAGTCTTGCCGTACCAGGTATCTTCTGCCCGGGCAGCTGGAGAGAAACTTGAGGCTCTTTAATGTTGTTCCTGTCTGAGTGAAGCATTCAGCATGAGACCATGGTCAGAGAATATCAATGGAGTAATGAGCCAGTCAGTCTTCCCGAGGCACTGCTGCATCGACTTTTCTCAAGAAAACGCAAGAATTGATGTGGCACAGTTTACAGCGAGCCAAACAGTCCTGCCTCGCCTCCGCTGCCTCTGTTCCTGTGGGTGATGCAAAGAACTCCTGAAGGAGTGACTGTAATCAAACACTCCTGCAGCTTCAAACAAACGCATCTGGTCATTTCTATGTGTTAAATGAATTCAGTTTAATTCAGTTCATTCATTTGATTTTAATTAGGACGCATGCAGTTTTGCTGAGCCCTGGTAATTGACAGGGATGCTGTTAATCATGGTCAAGTGTCTGTAATTTTCATTCCAGAGATTTGGATCATCAGATGGTGTTGAGTATGGGCAGTAGCACTAGTAATATCATCCCCAGACATGTTACGAATTGAGGCAAAATACTGTGGGGAGAATTTGCAAAGAATGAATACCACATATTGATTTGCACGCACTCTGATTTCTTTAGTGATTCACTAAAGAAATTATGCAAGTCAGCCAATTTAGTTATCGTTTTTCTCTTTCAGTACGGCCTTCAAAATTGGGCTTTTTATTTATTTATTTGTTTGTTTGTTTGTTTTTATTTGTACTTATTTTTTTTTTTCTTTTTAAACAAGGATTAGTTAAGCCTAAATAAGACGTTAAACATTCATTCATTGAATGTACAATACATTTCAGTTTGGTATATTTAGTATATCATGCTTGCTAAAGCTAAATGCTAAAGATTGCAACACTTCTTTTTACCCCAAATCCCTCCTTATACCCATAAACCCAAAGTTTGTGTGACATCTACAAGTAGATTAATTAGGTGATGTTACATTTGCCTATTAGTTCTAACTAATTACTTTCTCTTTGGTGTTAAATCCACCATTTTAAGTTCTATTTGTTTTTGTTTTTTTCCTTGCTTGTTCATCCATTCTTAGGCTTCTGGAAACAGTTGATCTTTTAACATTTTGTCATGACCGAGCCTTTAAGTAAGGCTTCAAAGCTTTCATCTCTCCATTTTTGCACATCCCATTCCAGTCTGAAGTATACATTGGGCAAAATACTGAATATTAAAAGCCTTTTAAACCAAACACAAAGACCTTTCCTGGGCTAAAACAGTTTCAAAGGAAAAAAATCACGATTTGGCCACCAAGGAAGGGTGAAATAATACATCATCTGACCTTTTTGATAAGATGGAAGTGGCTAGTGCTTGAAGATTCAATGGCAGTGATATAAAGCAATCTACGGCTGATTTGGGCCAACCTTGAGCTGATGGCAGGAGCACCAGAAGGTATTTCAACACTCTCTTGCGCATCTGGAGAATCCCTGCCTCATCTATTATCATTTATAGAGCTCCACTTCTACACACAGAATATATATGACTTATAGACTTTATATCTGTGTGCGTTTCTATAAATAGATGAACATTTGAGTACGGCAATGTGCGATGCATTCAAACTCAGACTGTGGATTTCTCCTAGGCAGCTGCTTTGATATTGTTTTGTAAAGACACTTCTGAAATATGACTGAAATCTTTTAATTTCTTATTTATAGGTCTCTGATCCACTTCCATCGGTTGTAAAGTGTACCATGGGATCTATCGGTTGGAGAACGTTTGTGCTGTGATGTTGCATTTGAATTATGTTCCTGTAGCACCTGCACGCTGAATTCTCATTGCCGTTGAGACCAGCGTGTTCTGGGCCCTTTCATCTCACGGTGACAATAACAATGACAAAATCAATGACGGCTAATAAATGAAGCCTGTTGTATGTGATTGCTAAATAATCGCAATGCCAATACCGTGTTGAACCAGCAGGGAAGTTTTATGTGTAACGTATGGTGATCTCATGTTGTAAGAAGCTGATTCTGCCCACTAGGACAGTGTTTACACTTGGTATTAATATAAATTCACAAGTAATTTATGTGTAAATAGGGTCCAAAGGTTTTGTTCCTCTAACGTTCGCATAACCAAAGAGAGAAACAGCTCTTTAAATATGAAAATGGGTGTTTTAAACATTGAGAGAACGTTCAAATGTAAAATTTTTATAACATTTTCAAAATGATAGAATGGAATGTTCCCCTAAAACTAAGAAACATTCCTAATACGTAAAAAAAACTGGATGTTTTGAACGTTTAAAAAAAACCCCCACTTATGATCGGGTCATTTGAGTTGAACTTTTAGGTGTAAACAGGCCCTAAAATATCAAAGAACTGGAACTGTCCCACTATGGAACACATTCACTGAATTAAAACGGTAGCAACATTGTAGATTGTTCTCGTAATTTTTCCTTTTTGGAAGGTTATCACATTTCAGCAGAGAAATACATGCGACAGTTCAGGTGCGTGTTTGACAGTAATATGATGATATCAGCTTTTGTGGATTTGTTATCTTCTCCCGAGCAAACAGCATTTTCCTCTGCAAATGTCGAAGGCATGCTTTAGTTTAACATATTATCTACTATTAAAGCCAATTAAAATGTATTATTATTATTTAAACAGTTTACTTTGTGTTCAAGCTATCCTCGAGAGCCATGTAAATCAAGAACACATTCTAAATGACTAGTCCCCATTAATGTTGAATGTTGACATTAAAAATTTAATTTATGTAGTAGAGATGTTCGTTTGAGCATCAGAGTGATTTTCCTTCTTAAAGATTGCAGTTTATAAGGCCAGTGCTTGCAAAATGTGGCTTTCACTTAGAAAATCAACAAAAAGGTTTGATATCAGTTTAAAAGCTGCGAACTAGATACAGCTGTATGTGGATCCATATGGACAAAGAATGTTTTCTTATATAATTATTTTGCTATTTCTCACAGTCCACAGTGGTGATACTACAGTGTGAATGAAACAATTCATGAGTTCCGAAAATAAATTAGATGTAATTATTCCCCCTTGTTAGAGATGAAAACCAACATGTATTCTAAAATGGATATGATCATGTCCAGATGGTTAATTAACATCTACTTTAATTCAGACTAAATGGATAGTGAGTTTTTTATTACAGATGAAATATAGGGGTTAGATTTTTCCAAGAAAATATAGTAGGACACCCAAAGTCTTACACAGCAAAAAAAAAAAAAATTAAAGCTTAGCAATGTGGTAAATTCTATATTCATATTTTATAATTATATTATAAAATAATAAATGTATTAAATTATAAATATTTTATAAATTATTAAATATATTTTATTTAGTTTTTTATAAATTATAATTATTTATTATTTATATAATTTATATAGGTGTTATTAATTGTTTAATATATCACTTAATTTTTAAATGTGCATTTAAAGTTTTAAATTGCTTTTCAATTGTATTAATTTATTTTATTACGTATAACTTTGTGCGCACACACACACACATTTAGATAACAATTGTTTTTTTATAATTTATTATAATTTTTATGTAATATATTTTACATAATATATTTATATATTTTATACGTTATTATACAAAATATATATGTTATTTATAAGTTATTATTTATTTAACTGTATCACTTCATTTTTTATTTTAATTTAATTGTGTAATTGCTAAAATTGATTTAGTAGTTGTTATAGGATACCAGACTCAGAGACCAAACAGGTGAGTTTATTGACAATTTGAGAAATGAAAAATAGCAGATGAATAAAGGCAAAAGAGAGTCTTTCTTGATGATAATAGTAGTATTGAAGAATGTTTTTGTATTACCAGGTTGATAGAGCGCACACAATGAGTGACGAAACAGACGAGGAGATTCCAGGAGCTAGGGACAGGTGAGTGATGCCGGTAAGGAGTTTGGGGAATACTGGCAGACACAGGAGAACACAAGGGAGACAAAGAATATCTTGGGAGTTTCAGAGGATAGCAGGTACTGTATGGAGAAATTGTTTGTGTTTGAGTCTTAATACACAAGGGAGACCAGACAAAGTGGCAGACAGGAATGTGCACTCTTATAGTGTTGATTTTGGTGATGGGATGATGAGGAACAGGTATGAGTGATCAGTATTCTTGAGATTTAGTGCGCACTTGAGTAGTGGAAGAGCCTGGTGTGACCGTGCCTAAGGGCAGAAAACCCCGATGTTGTGGTGGGCGGCCTCTCCCATGTGATGTGCTGAGTCCCAGACCCTCTTGCTCTCCTGGAACCAGTGAGTGATCGATGGTATGTCAGAAGGTTCCCTCAGACCAGGGGAACAATGGTGGTGTGTAGCAGAATACGCAATGGAATGGTATTGGCAATGGAATCAAATCCATGGAAGGCTGGCGGAGGGAATTCTGTGCGTACTTAGCCCAGGCAAGGTAACAGTTCCAGGAGTTCTGGTGGCTGTGGCAGAAGGTACGGAGGTAACGGCCTATCTCCTGGATTTTCATTTTGGTTTGGCTGTTGCTTTGCGGATGGTATCCTCATGAGAGGCTTACAGTCACACCTAAGAGGGGGAAATCAAAATAAAACTAGTGATAACAAGGCGCTCTGATTGTTTTTGTTGTAGAATACGATAGGGGATATATTCACACGTTATATAAACGAAAATGATGGTGTATAAAATTGATTTTAAAATAGAAAATTAGACGACAAAGAATTAACTTGACGGAGCTCAAACTCAAAACACACGGTAGCAACAAACAGGATGTCTTGAAGGATGTCTTAAGCCATTCTGGGCCACCAGAAGCGATCTAGAAGCAGCGAGAGGGTTTGATTGATTGACCAGTGCCCAGGGAAGTGTGCACAGAGTGAATCAGAGGCATACGTTGAGTTCTAGGTATATAGTTGCAATTTTGGAGACACCCCGGTGGAGGAGGTTTGGAGACACTGGCGGCCGCTATTTCCTTGTTCAGGGACCATTGAATTGGGCTGACTATCAATTTTGAAGTGAGAATGGACTCAGGTTTCTCAGGAACTTCCTCTGGAGCGTGGATATGAGAAAGAGCATCTGCCTTGGTATTCTTGATCCCTGGATGGTAAGAGATGGAGGAGTTAAAGCCTGTGAAGAAGAGGGCTCACCTGGCCTGTCTGGGCTTAGAGTCTTTTAGCTTCCCGGAGAGATTCCAAGTTGCGATGATTGGTGAGAACCACAAACAGATGATGGGACCATTCCAACCAGTGTCTCCATTCCTCTAGAACTAGTTTGATTGCCAAGAGCTCTCTTTTGCCAATGTCATAATTTTGCTCTGCCGAGGATAGCTTCTGGGAGAAGAAGGCAGAGTGGTGAAGAGTAGTAAGCTGCACCATAGTGGTGAGTGGATGTGTATTTACAGAAGAGGATGAAACAACATTCACCATGGGTCTGGGAGAATGGATGGGACATGTTTGAATGACCATAGACATAGCCCCTAGATCAGCCGACGTTGTTGCTTGGTCAAGAACAGACGTGATCAATCTGCATGGGATTGTGGGGTGGTTCTGGAGAGCTGGGATACTCTGGCTGGTGGGGATGATAGGCTGGATTTTGACACTGATTTTCCTTGACACAATTAGAGACATGAATGGAGATTTGGATGAAATGCTCAAGCCCGATTGTGTCATCATAAGCTGAGGGATGCAAGGAAGACCAGACAAAATAGCAATGAGGAGTGTGCGCTTTTATAGTGCTGTTTCTGGTGATGGGATGATGAGGAACAGGTGTGAGTGATCAGTATTCTGGAGATTGAGTGCACTGAGTGGTGGAATAGCCTGGTGTGACCGTGACAATAGTTAGTTATTTATTTTATTATTTATTCATTTGGTAAAAAAAAGTCGTGGCCTAATAGTTAGAGAATCGGACTCGTAACCCAAAGGTTGCGGGTTCGAGTCTCGTACCTGCAGGGATTGTAGGTGGGGGGAGTGAGTGTACAGCGCTCTCTCCCACCTTCAATACCACGACTGAGGTGCCCTTGAGCAAGGCACCGAACCTTCAACTGCTCCCCGGGCGCCGCAGCAAAAAATGGCTGCCCACTGCTCCGGGTGTGTGTTCACGGTGTGTGTGTGTTCACTGCTGTGTGTGTGCACTTTGGATGGGATAAATGCAGAGCACTAATTCCTAGTATGGGTCACCATACTTGGCCACATGTCACTTCACTTTCACTTATATATTGCATTTCATCCTTTTTGTGCTTTAATGTTAATTGTGCTTTTAACTATATTTGTGTATAGTAGTGTCAGCATGTTTGCAGATAGCACTTCCACAAAGACAAACATATTGCTAATAAGGTTTTCAACATTATTTTGACACTTCTGCTTTCCATAAGGATGAAAAAAGACTCTTTCGAGGGCTAATGGCATATCCCCTTGCAGTAAAGACATGTAAAGCAACATAACAAACATGTAAGATGTAAATCTCTCTCTCTCTCTCTCTGTGTGTGCATAGAATGGTCCAAATCTATTACCTCTTCTCATCTTCACCCCAAACCCCTATGAAGTCTGGATGATTTACATGCATCAGTGCAGGTCTAGGAATGCACAATGGTTCGCTGTTTGCTTTGCTCCAATGTAGGTTTAGTGGAGAAGATTTGCTGCCATGCAATGACAGCTTATCTGGCCAGTTATTAAAGTGTCTCTGTGATTGCTATGTAATAATAGCTATGTGTCACCAGCTGTTGTGTCTTTTGATGGGTAATGTCGATATTCAGGTACACAAAGTTTTCTACATACTGATGTTTTATATACTGATGTATACTGTAGGTGCAGAGCACGAAATTGCATCAACATGTCTGTGTCAAAATGTTTTTCAAGGCATTCGTGTTTTTGCAGACGTTGTGATGTTGCATGACTTCAGATTTGCTTAGCTGGCATACAGATGTGCATTGCTGTTTCTGGCCAGTAAAAGAATTTGATTTGATTCCCAATTCACTTTTTGAGCTATTTGATGATTTGTTCTGATAGACTGGATTATCAGACCATCACTCCATTAGCCAACTAAAATGATTAAGAGCACTTTGATCATGATTCTAGCTCCATTTTACTTCTTTTTTTTCTCCTGGAAAATTTAATCAAGGTCATTATATATAATATGTACACTGTAACTCTATCAAGTCAAGGTGAGTTAAAATTTAGGTTTTTAAAACAAAACATTTTAAATAATGACAAACTGGCATAATTGGCATAATTTTCACTTTTAAATTACCTCGATTTTACCTTGATTGGACTGACCAAATTTAGTGGCAAAAATCACACAAACACCTTTTACCTAATATAATCATGCACTGCAGTTTTCAAAGAAATAATTCCTTTGCACATTACATTCAAAATCCACTTGGCTCAGAAATCGGAGGGGGCATGTGACCCTCAGTTTAAAAGTCCACGGTGAAGTTTTTATGGGGTGGGGTCCCTGGAACTGTGTAAGAACTCAAAGAGATATCTAATCCAGACAGGACTGCACCTTCGTTTGAGGAGGTGCAAAAATTTGCCAAAGGAAATTGAAAGCTGTCATGGATGGATTAGTCCTGTAATAGTGGGACACATATCTTGAGCCAGCGAGCTTCACTCAGAGACTGTGGGCAAATGAGGGAAAGGGATAGAAAAGGAAATGCAATTCATTTCATAGCTCTTCAAGCACACTTGCCCTCACCCAGAGAAACCCTCTCTAAAGCCTCCGCGCAGACTCTCCACCAATGACTGACTGGAACCTTTGGTAGTGCTTCCCTCCCCGGGTTTTCAACACCCAAAAGCTTTCCCTTCCAGAGGGAGACTGAGCAACTTGAAGGGCTCTCTGTATGCTCAATTATGAGATTCATGAGTTTCAAGCAATTTTCTGGAATCGTGGCTGTTTTTGCAAATGTTCAGAGATTGAGGTTTTTGCTGAACCATGAAATGTCCTGAAAATTACCCAGACTTTGGAGATCTCTTTAATAGGCCACAGATAAAAGATCATTCTTTTGAAACTTCAAATCTTCTCTGATAAAATAATACTAATAAAGTACAATCGTTCATCAACAGCATGTTGTGTTTTGGTTGATGGTGTTCCAACATCAAAACTTTTTGGGTCAACCATTGAACATGCTGTTTTTTCTAATATGGAGGCTAAGCCTTTCTGAAAAAGAGGTTTTTTTTTAAGCGTGATTTCAGCTAAAATGAAACATTTTTAGTACAGTAGAAATTTTGTTCATTCCCCATTCAAGAAGAAAAGAGCTGTATTTCTATGCCAGAAAATAGCTTACCATAGCTTCTTGTGGACATAAGCAAGATGGCTGTCAAGTGAACAAAGTTCACAGTGAAGCAGATACAAGACACAGTGTACTGGTACATTTGAACTATTAGCATGTCTTTACATTAAATTGTTTTAAAGCATCAAGGGAAAAAATCAAGATGATCTCACTAGTCAACCTCATTAATTCACAATCCTGACCCATCTCTAGTGGCAAACTGGATATGAACTCACTTCACCCACATAAACATAATACCATGTGTGTAAGAGCATAACTGCTAACCACTAGGCCATAACATCACTGTATTTTTTATTATTTTTATTATTTTTTTACCCAAGCACATTCACCAGTGCTGATGTTATGTATAAGAAATATATTGTATCTTTCTAAGCCAAATTACTACTGCAGATATAATGAAACCGGTTAATTCACTCCTATTTCCACTTTTGAGTAACAACAAAGAACAAAAAGCTAATTGTGACTTTATTATATCCAACTTTAATTATATTAATTTTTTCTTATTAACTTTTTAACTATTTCTTATTTTAAATCTTTTTTATTTTGTGCTGTGAGGCAGAAACGTGCTTGCCTTTTACCTTTTTTTTTTCTTTTTTTTTATATGAACTCTCTTGGCTTCTTGTCAATTAAACATGAGCGTTTGGTTCCAAGTTGCTCAAGAATAATGAGTGCATATGTTGAAAAGGAGCCATGAACTCTACGTTACCAACAGATACAACCAGCACCTATCCAGCGCTTTAAAGAGTCAAACCCTCACTTGGAGACAGACAGAGAGAGAGAGTAGGGATTACCGTAATTTATCAGGGTTTATCAGGAAAAGAGGTGAAACACTGAAACGAGTGACCTTCACCCTGCCCCTCATCAAGCTTTCTGTTCCCATCTTCAGATCTGCCAATCATCTACAGGTCCTGTCCTACATACTCCACTCAGTTCGGACTGAGCCAAGCCACCGAAGCACCTAAGAAGCTGTAAAATACCCAGAACTCAGCAGGAAATTAACGTGCAGACGTCTAGATTTAAATCACAGCTCACTGGTGCCACTTGGAGAGAGAGAGAGAGAGAGAGAGAGAGAGAGAGAGAGAGAGAGAGAGAGAGAGAGGGACAAACTCCCTCACATGAATTATACAGCATATGTCAGCTTTCTGTGGACTGGCTACTTGAAGTGCTCAAAAGTCCTGGATCATTAAAATTTCATCCCTATACTCTTAATCAATCATTGATCTATGGTATTATTAGATGTAATGCTTTCACCCTGTGTGCCCATGTCACAATGTCTCAGAAGTCATTTGGACTCAACGTGTCACCTTTGTCTTTCTCATATTTTTAAACTTTTCCTGTCTCTTTAATTGCGCAAGGTAGAGGTCTGAACTGTGACTTCCAGCTTGGCTGTGCTCGAAGAAAAACTGCCATGGTATGGACACATTTGGTATGACATGAGCCACAGGTTTGTGTCTAGATCGCTTCCTTCCCATCTAATTCATTTATTGTATCTGGCACTCTGGTGGCACTGGGAGGTAAGTGTTAATCTAGGACAAGCGAAGTGTGCAGCATGGGCCTGCAGCGGAGCTGAATCTTCCAACTCTTGTGATAACGGGAGACTAGCCTGGACAGGCCAGGAAATGGAGAGACTTTATCGCTTGCAAACCATTGCTGTATGCAGGTGCGATTGTGGGTTGTGTGTGCATGTGTATGATCTCTCCATGTCAGTTTGTGCAGAATATACCAGTGCAATGAGATGTATGCTTGTTCATTGACTATGTGAGACACAGGCATTGAGGTGCATATGCCCTAGGTGTACACAGAGAAGCTATTCATCCATTACAGAACTGCAAAGCCTGTGGGAACTCTCTGAGACAACAGGCCATCAGGATGTCATTGATTTCAAGAAGGCAACCCAGGAGACAGTATTGAAGCTATTCAAATATGGCACATCAAAACATCCTGACAGGTTTGTTATCAAATTTCATCTGGTCCTCACATAAAACACTTATATGACTACTAAAATGTCCAATGGACTACTTCTATGGTGGATTAACGGTGCTTCTTGTCATTTTTGGACTTTGACAGGCTCAGTCCTCATTATGAAAACAAGCACACTAAATGTTTGGGGTTGCTAATACTTTTTAAAATGATTTTTTCCTTCTGCTTACCAATGAAGGCTGCATTTATTTGATCAAAAATACAGTAAAACAGCAACACTGAAAAGTTTATTACAATTTTGTTCAAAAGAGCAGAATTTATTGGAATTGGCTTTAATGTCACTTTTGATCAATTTAGTGTATCCTTGCTGCATAAGTATTAATTTCTTTCGAACACACCAAAAAAAAAAAAAAAACACCAAAAAAAAAAAAAATCTTATATGTATATATATGCATATGAATATATATATTAGGGCTGTCAATTGATTACAATTTTTAATCAAATTAATCACATCCTTTTTCTGTGATTAATAGCGATTAATCGCACACTTCATGAAATTAAGCATAGACCATTTATCTTGTTTCAAATGTTTATTTTGTCATCATTTGCTATATCCAGCAAAGTAAACCAAAAGATTGAAGGGTGATTCTCAAAAATCTATATTTTCTGCAAGCTTTTTTCAAGATAAATTTAGATGTCTTTCCAAAAAAAGGACACTTAGAAACTCCAAAAGAACACCAAAGAACCAAATGATATAAGGAGCCCATATAAGCACATATGAAAGAAAAAAAAATCTGAATTTTATAGTATGTGTACAGTGCAACACCAAAGAGATTTTTTACATTTTGGAGAAGCCAAGTTGTGATACCGAACAGGACCACATGGAGATGCCAAAAAAAAACTAAACCAACCGCCTGCTGACTGCATATATCTACTACAGTACACGGATCCATTCAGAATAACTAAACACAGCAACATAAACATGACAAATCAAAACATTATCGTGAATATGTGTGGGAGCAACGTGAATGTACGGAAATGTCTGTGCCTGTGCATAAATACAATGTGCGATCAATGCGTAAAGAGCACTCATACACGCATTAGTATAACGGACTCACACGTGCTTACTGTACGATTTCTCAAAAATCTATATTTTCTGCAAGCTTTTTTCAAGATAAATTTAGATGTCTTTCCAAAAAAGGACACTTAGAAACTCCAAAAGGACACCAAAGAACCAAATGATATAAGGAGCCCATATAAGCACATATGAAAGAAAAAAAAATCAGAATTTTATAGTATGTGTACAGTGCAACAGCAAAGAGCTTTTTTACATTTTAGAGAAGCCACGTTGCCATACCGAACAGGACCACATGGAGATGCCAAAAAAAACACTAAACCAATCGCCTGCTGACTGCATATATCTACTACAGTACACGGATCCATTCCTTATAACTAAACACAGCAACATACACATGACAAATCAAAACATTCGTGAATGTGTGTGGGAGCAACGTGAATGTACGGAAATGTCTGTGCCTGTGCATAAATACAATGTGCGATCAATGCGTAAAGAGCACTCATACACGCATTAGTATAACGGACTCACACGTGCTTACTGTACGATTCCTGTACGCCACCGCAATCGTCTTTACCTTGATTGCAGTCTTCATCCATCAAAACTTTACTAGCGAGACTGGTTATCAAGTCGAGAAAACGTAGTTTGCGTCTCATCTGGCCATACAGCGGTGGAATGTGTTGACAACCCGATTTCACACACCGCGTGCGACGTGTGAGGGCTCGCGCTCTTCAGAGACAATCACAGAATATGACAGAGCTTGTGTTTTAAAGCCACACACACTGGAATGAATAATTAAGTTAAAACGCAACGCGAGTCTCTGTTCGTTAAATTATTTTAACGTGTTAAGGATTGTAAAATTAATCGCATGCGTTAACACGTTAATGATGACAGCCCTAATATATATATATATATATATATATATATATATGTATATATGTATATATTTGAATTTGATAACCAATATCATACCTGACGAACAGATCCTAATACAATATTTTAGACTTGGTGTGAATAAGATGCGAAGTTCCATTCTAAAATCTTGACGTGCTTGACTTTCATGCCAAAACTTTGTACTTCATATGAACAGGCCTTCAATGCAATCTCATGGTAACTCGTAACTGTTTTACTTTTTGCCAGATTGGCAGCTAATTCGTATAAATTCTGCTTCCGCTCCACTAACAGTTAAGGTTAGGGGTAGACCTTCATGCTTTTTTTCTACTAATCATACATTTTGAATCACATTGTATGAATTAAAACATCCTCATAAAATACTTATATTTTCTCATTAGATCAAATTGTTACTACCACACTGAACTGTCTTTATGGAGAACATCTGAAAGTTTGACCCATTTCTCTCCTGCACATTTCCCACAATCCTGTATTTTCCCCCCTAGCTAGCACAAAGTTTATTCTTCATAATAATATCATAAAAAAGGCAAAGGAAGAAAATGACCAGTGGCATACAGGTCTCTTTATTGTAGGCAGCATTTTTGTCATTTACCACCATAAACGAAATCTCAAGGCACAGATGACTGCTACTCATTTTTATATTAAATGCCAAATTGGTCCTTGTTGCTCGAAGGTAAACACTAAAGTTGGAAATGTAATGAAAACTGTATTGCTAAAATATTAAACCATTTAAACATCCATCTAGTATGTCGTTCATTGACGAAGATTTCAGCACAGTGTCTCTCTACTCCAAAATTCGGCCAAATATGAAGTCATAAGTTTTGTGAACACTTTTGGATAATAAAGAATCATTGATTAATTGATTCTTTGAAGCATTTTGGCACGACACTGTTTAGTCACATAGTCACGGCTCAAATTGGAGTCAAAACTAATCTTTTTATAATAAAATGTTATGCACCTGCTGTCCAAACTTTGTTCTACTATTCCAGAAACAACATTAAAGGAAGGCTGATGGGATAGATGGCACGCCCGCATCATATACCACACCTCAGCACCTCAGGTTTCCAACCCTGCATATCAATCCATTGTTTCACTGTCTCATTCATTCCAACTTGCTTTCTTTTCCCTGTCTTCAATCTAAACCCATCCCCTCTTTTCATCTCTGGTCTTTAGCTCGTGCCGTGTGCCTTCATATAATCCTTTTAATTAAAGGCCCTGCTCCTCACCCATGCTGCCCCGAGCTTTGCTTCTGCCACACGGTCCCGCGCCCTCTCCTTTTGTTCTCACGGAGCTCACCCTCTCATTTTGTCAAGCCATGCTCTTGCCATTTGAAAGAAGGTGGCCTCACCTTTGTCTCCCCTCTTTTATATGGCTTTAATCTCCACACCAATATTGCCGGGGAGTGTGCGGGCGCATGCGGCTGGTTTTTGTGTGGCCGTGCGTCTGTATGTGTTTGCAACGGGCTGGCCATTGATCCAGCTTGAGACTCATCAGGGTTAAACTCAATCAGGGATTTAAAACACTCTCGATAGCGTGCGATTGGGACGCCGGATAAGAGCATGCAGGAAGCGGGAGCCATTTGTAGCAAAGCACATCGATTTTGCTTTATACGTTGAACAAAATCCTGTGGTGAATGGAGTCTGAAAGTGAAAAGAACCCTCTAAAATTAGAACGAAAGAACGGAGGGAAATGGGATTGAATGCCCAAGCACATTTATTTTCCATTTCCTTTTTCTGCCCTCCATTCCTCTTTCTCTCTCGCCACCATCCATTCTCGATTCTTCACGTGAAGCCTCCGCCGTATGCGTGGACCCTTCGTCCCGCTGGGAGTTGACGGCTTGTCCAAACAGATTCCCCACGCCAGCTGATTGATAAAATACTCTTTAACCTGTGCCTCTGTGCCCTTGACCCAACCCATCCTCTATTCATTTGGGTTTTAAAGTCACATTGGGCTGTCTGGGGTATCTGTCTCTGGATCTACAGGTTATTAATCTCCCGCTGGAGCCCTTGTTTTATGTATGCGCTCCCATGTGTCAGTGCGTGGGACTCCCTACCCTGCAGGACAGGGTATTTATTCACTCATGCTCCACGTAGGACCCCACACTGCATGGAAAACTTCACCCCACATTTGCAAGGCAGCATTCCCCCCCCCCCAAATACTGTGTTTAAGCCTTTACTGCAAAGCCTTTGGCTAGCAAATACTATTAATATCCATAAACTCTCAATTTTATAAAAAGGTTCATGTTCTTTCACTTGTGCAAATTAATATCAGAAGGGAAATTATGTGCATTTACATTATTTTTCTGTTTGATGTTATTGTATTATATTTAATGTTACTTGCTGTTATTAATTATTAAAATAATTTCCGGTCATCAACAATAAAGGTACAAAATGGATCCACCTTTGCCCTTATGAGCATTTACATTGGAAAATAATTTCATAATTTTCATTCAGTAATTCTGACATGACATGAACATTATGTTTGCAATTAATTTAGCCTGAAATGCTTACATTTGTACATTTAAACTTTTTTTTTGTAAATAATTTTACCATTAAACCGTAACCTAATCAGATGCTAAGATAAAGTGGGTTGAAAGGTATAATTCTTAAATTATTCTGATCATGATGAGTGAAACTATATTTTTCACTTTGCTTGGTTTCTATGTCTTGGTTTGTAATTGCTCAATGTAGCCTTGCCCACACTTTCTAATCTAATTTTTTTTCTTCCCATTTATGCACAATTTTCAGATTTAAGACATGCAACTTTTTTCATGTTTGCAAACTCAATTTTTTACAACTATATATTACAGAAGCAAAAATAACCTGTGATTAAAAGCAGAGAAAAGCTTGACTTTGCATGCAATGCATGATCCTTGACTAATCTATAGTGGCACTGGTTGGACAGGAGTAGATGGAGAGTTTCTAGAGGTGTGTGTGTGTGTTGGGCAGGATGCTTTGGTTTGGATGGAGGGTTGACCTTCAACAGCATTCACAAATCATTGGTGCGACATTGTCACGTATTGTGTTCTGATCGATCGAGGAGACAACAGGTTATTCAACACTGCCACGACAGGTCACCGACGTCTCCTGCTCCCTTCACAATGAGAGACCTCTCCCAATACCAGATGGGACCATGTCTACCCATTTAGGGTCATTGAAAATAACCAATTAATGTCATGTTTGCACTGTCCCAGCACTAAATTTCGAGAAAGAGACATAATGAGCACCCCTTCCACTTGAGATATCTGACGACTTCATAGGAGCCGTGTGAGGCGCCAGCAGACAAAGGGTTAAGTTCCCACCCAGCGTTTTTCATTTCCTTTTATCTGCAGTTCATATATTGTAGATGTTGCTCTCTTTTGCAGTTTAATACATTGGAGATGACAGGTCTGCCTTTTTGACCCCTTTGGCTGTGTTTGAATAAGGAAGTGATCCAGAACCACTACCCTCTTCTTGGACTGCAGACATATAGGTAGACGACTGCCGGAATAAAAACTAATCAAATACAACAAGTGAGCTTTCTGCAAGTAGTGAAGAAGGAGAGGAATAGAGATGGAGAGAGACAGAGCGAAAAGGGCCGAGGGTGGATATGAGAGAGGGAGAGATTTGGAAAGAGATGAAAAGGTCCTCCCACATAATTTTTCTTTTCTCTTTCCTTTCTCTCTTTCAATTTCTTCCTTTTTTATAGGGTGGTTGTATTTTAAAATGCAAATGTAAATGGTCCGAGCTTCAAAGGGGCCCTTAAAATTCCATATCGACCAATAGACATTTGGCTATGTCAGGGGTAGGCAAGTTCGGTCCTAGAAAGCCGCAGTCCTGCAGAGTTCAGCTCCAACCCTAATCAAACACACCTGAACAAGCTAATCAATGTCTTCAGGATTACTAAGGCTATAGGCAGGTGAGGTGTTTTTTCAGGGTTGGAGCTGAACTCTGCAGAACTGCGGCTCTCTAGGACCGAACTTACCTACCCCTGGGCTATGTATATATTACTGCCCAACGTCTATTCTAAGTGAAGGGTGTTTGTATCTAGCCACTATAAATCAAAGACCTTCGGGTTGTTTGTATTCATGTATGTGAGGTAGAGTCATTTTAAAGTGTAAATTTTTTAAGGTGTTTATTATTCTTCATGTAAATTCCATAATGATGGATTTTTTTTTTTAAAGGGATAGTTCACCTTCAGTTGCTGGTCTCCATTGACTTGCATAGTGTTTTATCTTTTCTCCATACTATGGAAGTCAGTCCCTTTATCTATCCCTTTAAGTGGCATCTTCATATTTTAAAAACATATTTGTAAAAGTTAGCAATAAAACAAGCAATATATTGACTTCTTAAGCTACTTTTTACAATGTCCATTCAATCACTTACTTGTCTGGCATTATATGCAGGCTTTGGGTTATCTTTATATTGCTATTCTCAGCAAATAGTGTTATATGCTAATAATTGTGATTAATTAATCTGCACACCACGACAGCCTTAATTCACAAATGAATGCTGATATTTGGAGCCAATGGATGATTTTTTTTCTATTGCTGGAAGGAGATGAACTTTTATCATCCATCCTTGGCCTTTACAGCTCCAATTCTAATAGCGCAGGACATTGATCTTAATAATGGCCGGTTTATGACCAATATGCACCACTAATTGATTCAATTTGGCCATTTTTATTTTAGCACTGAATTTCCATGAAGCATACTGTTCACTGTGTATATGTTTGAAACATGGCGGACAGGTGCTTTCTAATTTATAGAAATTTCATGAATATTTCAGCATTTGGAAAATATCTCAGACAGACCATGCATTATTCAAGACACATGGTGCATGTGCTTGCATTCAATTATAGATGTGACAAATAAGCCCTGTGGGCAAACGTATGCAGTTATTTATATGTGTGCTTAACACTAGTTTGATATAAGCTATAAAAGTTTCATGCATTGATTCTGCTATGCAATAAAAGGACGTTGTAATGTGCATTGTGCAGATGATCACATGAAGCTGAGCAGCATGTGTCTTTATCAAGTATTAAATTGGGCTGTCGATTTAATGTGTTAATTTAATGCAATTAATTTTGAAAAAAACAATGCATTAGCACATTTAATCAAGCTTAAAAGTACATACCATTGGAGCAATTCAAGCTTGATTTAAAATTTGAAATGCAAGTGTGCATAGTCAACGCAGCCCCAGCCGCTACTATACTCTAAAAAATAAAGCTTCTTTTTGGCATCTAAGATTCCAAGAAGAGCTGTTAACATTCATGGAACCTTTCCACTGCAAAGAAGATTCTTTATAGTGAAAAAAAGGTTCTTTAGAGTTTTGAAATTTTCCTCAGACTAATAAAAATGGTTCTTTTAAGAAATTTTCACTTTGGACATTGCTTTTGGAACTTTTTTTTTTTTTTTTTTAATGGTTCCACTTATCGAAAACAGGCTGTAGAGAATGAGTTAGACTAAATATAATTAAAGCATTTAAAAATCAGCCTTAGAAGGAAAGTTCACCCAAAATAATGAATCATTTACTCCAAACCTGTTTATTTAATCTGCAGAACACTAGAGAATATATTCTGAAGAACATTGGAGCCCACTGATTTCTATTGTATGGACAAAAAGCACATTTCTTAGAAAGAAGAAAGATCTACAGGTTTGGAACGATATGATTGTGAGTAACGATTTACTTTTTTTTTTTTAAATCATTATTTTTAGGGTGAAATACAGTATCCCTTGTAAGATCAGAATGTTTTTGAGATCAAGAGAAACGTCTATTCATTCTAGTGTGTTTACTTTTAGCATTCATGCACTAAACATGCAGCAACTGCTGTGACAGTAAAAACAAAAACAAAACACTGGCACCTTTTTCACCTCATAGATCATGTCAAATTAATTGTGTAGATTTACACAGTTCTTGTTGGTTAAGGCCTTTCAAATAAGAGAAACTTTGGAAACAGCTGGGGGTGGAATTCAATTTTAGTGCTAGAGCTCCTCTAGACTCCCTACTGATGTTCCCTACTGTTCCCAGATCCACACAAAAATGCATCACCATCCACAGGATTCCGCTTGTAAATCGAGATGCGTTTTGCAGGCACATACGGTTTGCATGGCAAATGTGCGTGTTAGCATCGTGTTAGCATGTCAGGGTTGAATTTTGCAGCTATGACATAGAAGTGCAAAACAATTTGCAGCTACTTAGGATGCAAAACAGAAAATACCTCTGAATACGGACTAGCAGAGAATGCTAACAAGTGTCGGCATAATCGTGCTGTAAGTTAGCGTCTGCAGAGGAATGTAGCGTAGAAGCATTGTTGTGGAACGTGGAACATGCATCGCATTAGAAGAGGCTGTGTTGATGAAGCCGGTGGTAAGGGAGCGTGTGGCGCTGAACGCTCAAATTAGACCACTGTGGATAGAACTGTACTATTGTGTGCCTTCACAAATGAGACAAATGAAAACCTGATGAGTCCCTATGGCCTGGTGAGAGACAGCCAACAGAAACAGCGCTCCTGGTCGTCCCCTAATTGGACCCAGCTGGGACTTATTTTTGCAACCATGGGTGTTTCAAGGACTTGGTTCGTACCAGGCTCCCACAAAGACATTATAACTGGTCTGGGAGTGAGAATTATGGAAATATGATTATTTCATCCCACACTTTCTTTAATAGAACACTGATTTAGAGTTGAAAATAATTAGTTTTAGGCTTTAGCAATGGATTATGTTATATTAAAACTTAAAGTAAAATGTTCTAAAGGTGCGGTTGCATTTACCAAATGTTTTCAGACAAAAAAAGTGTAATTTAAGTGTAATTTAAAGAGTCATCACTGCCCCCCCACTTTTTTAACTGTGTTGTTTCCATAAATATTTTTTCCATTCATTTTGTTTTTCCCAAATGGATGTTTTAAATTAAAAACTTTGATTTGAAGCAAAAAAAAAAAAAGAAAAAAGACAAAGGTAGAAGCTTTAAGGAGGGAATTAACTACAATCCCATTAAGCATTGCGAATGACACAATTGAACTAAAATGATGGTGAAATATAAAACTGTTAATTTAAAGTTGATTATATCTACACATAATATAAAATATTTTAAGTTTATAACAAATATGCATATACAGTATATGCAAACATTTAAGTATTTTTGAGAGCATAGGGAGATACGACTCAAATTCATACACTGCTACACGATTGACAATGGACCTTTGCCATGAAATCATGCTGAAATCTTGTTAATGGGACCATTTAAAGTCATTATGATGTGAATAATGACCTTAATTTTTAGTTTGTTCGTCACATAAAGCACGATTTATGTTGAATTTTGGAGCTCAACAAGCTCGATCCCCATTCAGTCTAATTACATGAAAGTTAATAAATGGTGACAGAATTTTAATTTGTTAGTGATAAATCCACCTGACAACAGCACATTTACTTTTTGCCCTCAAAGGCAAACTGTAAACATGTACAGTATTAAAACTGATTGCATGCATGAACACTAATTGATTTAATACATCTTTCTGGATGTATTAACTAGGACTTAATTGGATTGGACTTTTTTTTTTCTGGGAAATTCCACACTGCTATGTTTACTTTTTTTCTTGTCCACTATATGAGGTAAATATTTGTTGGTAGGAGGAGGAAAAAATGTCATGCAAAGTACATGTTACCCCATAGTGCTGAGATGAAAAAAGAAAAATCATGAAAAACAAATAATGAAGAAAAATATGCGGCCGGGCAGCTTTAGCTAATTAATGTTGAACACCAGGATTATGACTTGTATAAATGCATTAAGAGCCACAGCATAATTTCTGATGTGAGAGAATATGCTGTGCAACTTTAGGACGGTCCTTGTGGGACACAGTTTTAAATAAATGAAATTTCCATAAATTATTGTTTTAAACAGGGGCCACGTCCATTGCAAATGATGATTAGCATTAAAAGTATCATGAATAGGCTATACAATTTTTATTGAATATTGAATATTATTCAGTAAAAATGTTTACACTTTGGCATCATATAATTCTAACTTAAAGTTAATCTTTAAAACATTCATAATTTAATAACACTTCATACTGTACATATATTCTTCATACTGTTCATGATGCAATCACAGTCATGCTGATGTATTGCGATATCACACGGCTATGAGTGTGATAGTGTAGTAATTGTTTAATAAGGGGAACACTTTGCAGAGATTCTCTTGTTGAAACAACAAGCAAATAGATTTACTTAATTTAAATGGTTAATTGTCACAACAATGGCAGATGAAATCATTTCAACTGTACACTTCAAATCGAGGCTAGATATTGATACTTAAAATTCCTTGAATTAAAAGCCATTTTCAATTTGTTACCGTCATTTTTTTTTTTACAGTGTATAGATGTATGCAGTTGTTGTAGGCATAGACTAACTCCTAAGGGATTTGTAACTTCATTGCTACTTTGTGGAATGCGCCCTGTACCCAATCCAGATGAAGAGAAAGCAAAGAATGAGAAATCGAAGAAAAACAGTGCTGTAACGAGTATAGCCTGCCTCTGCCGACTGGATATACAACAACAAAGGGCAGAGAAACAGCTGGCGCTTCTTTCTCACATGGCATCCTGTAGTTTGTGTGGTGGAGGCGTCTTGATTTATTGACTGTGATGCATTTGGGCTGACATCATGAGCCGTGGGTGTGGGGGTGGATTAGAGAAAAGGGGTGCGGGTTGCCGATACCAGGTGAACGGGCTGAGTTGAAGGAAATTCAGCCCTCCTATTTTGGGAAGCGCAGAGGACCACTCCTCACGGCTTCGAGCTTTTGTTTTCCATCAGCATGCCAAAAATCAGCTGTGCCGTCTGCAGTAAAGCAAAGTGCATCCTGCTTAAGGAAATCACAGTAATCCGCTCCCCACATCCTGACAGAAGCTGACGCAACTCTAGAGGTAGAATTATCCTGTCAAGTAGCCCTTTTGGAACCCGTATGTAAATATGGCGACAGAAAGGAAGATTCCATTGGAGAGGGAGTGGAAAATAGCACTAGAAATGGGTAAAATGGTACACTTGAGCAAAAGACAGGCTCTCTGGGTGTGCCAAGATAATGATCAATTTACTCCAAGCCCACTCTGCTGATATCATCGTGACAGAAGTGGCTTTGTTTGTGGCTGGATGGCGAAGTGTAGGACAGCTGTTTTTGACTGAAATTTAGATGGGGATCATTAGATCTGGAGAGATATTCAGTGCTGCTGGTGGTTGTTTGTTTTCTTGTCATTCTCTGACAGGAAGGAATGAGTAATAACTGGCACAGAGATTTGTTCTTGTTGATTACACATTGGCTGGAAAGATTAATTTCATGCTAAATATAAATCACACAAGCAGAGGATATTTGCGTTTTCAACCGCCATTTACTTGTCTTCATGTTTGATCTATGTGTACAAATAATAGTAATTTTAAAATTGACCTCTTTTGTCAAATATTTTGATAGGTTTTCCTATGGTTATCAATACTTGCAAAGTTTTTTGACATGTTAAAAAGGGCCTTGGGGTAAGGAAGCCTGTTTACCCAATGGAATAAAAAATAATAAACTGCAATGTTTTTCTTGCAGTTCTGAGTTTATATCTAACAATTCTGACTTTGTTTTTCACAATTCTGAATTTGTTTCTCACGATTCTTTGCAGAATTGTGAGTTTAACTCTCAAGTTTATATCTCACTTTTTTTTTTTATTCTGTGGCAGAAAAAAAAAAACAGAATTGTGAGATATAAATTCAGATTTCTGACATTTTTCTAGCAATTCCAAATGTACATCTAACAATTCAGACTTTTTTCCCTCTGAATTCTTAATGTATATTTCATAGTTATAAAATAAAATAAAATAAAATAAAATAAAATAAAATAAAATAAAATAAAAAATAATAAAATAACTGACTTTTTTCTTGCAATTATAAAAAAAAGTCAGAATTGTGAGATAAAAAAGTTGCAATTAACTGTTTTTATTCCATGACAGAAATGGGCTTCCATAATGAGGCCTTTCAGAACTCATGCAAAACATGAGGGTTAAAGGTTTACCATAGGTTTCTTCAACAAGATCAAGACCTTCTTGCTGCAAAATGGCATTTGACTTTTGAGAAGGGTAATCAGATCATCATTAAGGTCATTTCAACATGCATATCTCGTGACAATGGTAACGTGACACAGCATGCATTGTTTCCTGTATAATTACAGAGGAATTAGCTTGAGATGACTGGTTGTGAAATATGTCTTGATGTTATTTTTGGGATGCTTATTTCCTATATTTATCCTCATTTCAAAACTGTTCATGGTTAATTTAGAACAAGAGTCTCAAAATCTCCATCCTTGCTGGCATTCATCAGTCTTTCTAAATGAACGCTATTAGGCCGTCTGTTGCGTTTGGCTGTTTTAAAATACCACTGTTGCAAAATAGTAACCAGTCAGCTGCAAAATAGGATGTATTGTACTTTTTTAAAGATCATTTTGCAAGAATTCTATGCTAATCCTGCAGTCTGTGACTTGGTTATTAATAAACAACCTACATCAACATTTGCATTGTTTGTTTGAGGTTATAGACAGATGTAATCTGTAAATGAGTTCTAAAGCCTCAATAATGTACCTGTAATTTAGTTCTTAAGCCTCAATAAAGGTTTTATCACATCTTGAAGCAAATCTTAAATTAACAGATGCGTCCTGTAGTTTAATCACTTGGTATACTGTAAAAGACCATCAGTATGTGCATTAGTGATTAGGGACTCTTTCGATAGGTTTCATCGTTACGGCTATAAGTGGCTGACTTTATGATTGAATCATTGATTCATTCATTCAACTGATTTATTCAAAAACATTCACTCAGGAACTAAACAATGTTGTTTAAAAGGTAAGTTACTCAATATTAGCTTCTTGTTTATTAAGCTGTTGATCTTTATACATTAACCTTTTAAAATATTTTTTTTTGTAATAATTCAGCAACTTCGCATCAAATTAGTAGAGACATTCACATTGTTACAATTTCTAATAAATGCTGTACTTTTGAACTTTCTACGAAGAATCCTGAAAACAAAGTGTCAGGTTTTCCACAAAAATATTAAGCAGCACAACTGTTTTCAACATTGACAATAATAATTTTTTTTTTGCCAGTTTCAGCCCGACGCAGTTCTCATTTTCCCGTCCTGCGCCGCGTTGTTTAAATAGCAATTTTAGAAAACGAAGCTTCGTTACGTCACACTGTTTCGAAACGTTTCGAAACTCCGATGGTTCACCACTAGGGGGTGTTGATCTCAAAGTGAACCCATGAACCACTTCTGGTTGCCCAGTTAATCATGTGACATGAAATCCCACAAAATTTTACTATAAAAAATAAAGAATTCAGGGCCAGATGTTGTGGGTTAAACAAAGGATGACTTCACTTTAACACAGATGGCTATACAGTTAAAAAACAAATGTGTAAAAACATTAAAATTTCAACCTACAAATCACATCATACCTTAAAAATAACCAAATGAGCTTACGATAGAATAAAATCCACCTCCTTCTTCTGACTGATAACACTACTCTTGCCTGCTGGTTTTTATAGACAGCTCTAATGAAAACACTTAATTAATTAAATAATTACATAAATCAATTAATTCTTTAAATAATCTAGTTCATTGTGTGTTAAGGGTTTGATTATACACATAACACATAACACAAGCACTAATATTTAATAGTATTTAAGTGTTTATTATTTATTATAAAAAATGGTATTTCTAAAAAAAACATTTCCATTTGTTTTGTAAGTTTGGTCTGAGTTCTTGATGCTTTTACAACATTTTCACCAGCAGGTGTCGCCAGCATGTGCTGTTTCAAGTGCTTCGAAACATCAAATCATTTTTCGAAGCAATTGGATCAATTGATTCAATGCTTCGAAAAGCTTTGTTTCTCCCATCACGACATTCCGTCGTGTAAATAGCGAACCCGCCATGGCGCGAGCACAACTTAAAGGGGATGGGAGATGAGACTCTGATTGGTATATTTTGCATATTACGCCCAAAAAACACCCATTACTCATTAAGAGAATAGGGACAACCCGTTTAGACCATGCACCCGGGCGCGCCAACCATTTTAACGTCATTAACCTAGCAAAAGTGGATTCGGACACGCCCTGAGTGCACCTGCGCCGTGCGCTTTAGACCATGCGCTTAGATCGTTAAAATAGGGCCCATGATGTTTTATTGCTCTACATACAATAAAATGTACATTACATGTACTTACATACAAGGAGGGAGCCGAGTCATATCTGAAGACCAGAACATCACAGAGACTTAGACTTAGTATGTAACCACCTAGCAACATGCTGAAAAACACTCAGAACTCCCAGGCATTGTGGCAGCAAGTTTTGCAGATGTGATCACACTGACTGGAGTAGCCTACTACTTCCTGATTTTACATTTTACGTGACAGAAATTCATATTTACTCTTTTGTTCCAATTTGTCAGAATCTCCTACGTACAGTAGACTTCCTGCGAGCCTTGATAGCGCTGATCCCGTGACCCTCTCCAGGATTACAGTGAATACTCTATGGAATCTGCCCATTGTGGCCGGTCTTAGAATAAGCAGGCTCGATTCATTCGTCTCTGCAGGTGCTCTAATGCTGCAATCTGGATGACTCCCTCTGTGCGGCTTTGTGTAGGACTCGTCCGTGAACACAATGATCTAACACGGGCTGCTGGGACACAGCTGGGGGACGGAGAAGCAATAAGAGACATCAGGTTCGGAACACGGCAATCTGTTGACTCTTCATAAAATATGCATGCACTCCTTGTGTGGGGAAGTCTTTGTACAACATGTCTTTGTACATATCCCCCCTCTGTGTGTGTGTGTGTGTGTGTGTGTGTGTGCGTGCTTGATTAGGGTAGTTTGTGTGTGTGTGTGGTAGGTAAATCGTTTTCTGAGTCATGGTAATATATATGCACTTACTTTAATTAGTATAGTATAGCAATAATAAGAAATTAATTTAATTAAATAAGTGTGCAACAACTAATATGAATCATATTATATTTTTTATGTTTTTATTTTATAATATAACAACATAATATACGTTTTATTGTAATTTTCTTCATTTTCAAAAGCATTTCAACTTATAAATAAAAAAGTATAATGAATCATATTAAACATATTATTAAAATGGTATTGTTATTTATATTTTAGACTTATATTTGTTTAAAACCATAACAACATATTACATTTTAAATTAAAATTTTCAGTATTTTTAAAAGCATTTCAACTTTTATGTTCACTCTGCATGATGGCTTAATGACATGTGTAAAAAAAAAAAAGATCTGTAATTATAGTTTTACATACAGAAAATGGGACAAGAGGGGAAAAAACTGGAGGTAATGAGAGAAATGTGAATGAGTTTTGTAGAGCAGGGCCTTTGGGGACAGGGGTCCATATTAACAGGGGATGAGAGTGCTAATAAAACGTGAGAGCAGCAGAGGTTACAAGGTCATGTGCTTGTGTAATGAATGGAGAAATTTAACTCATCCAATTATAGGAAAGTAAGACGAAAATCCATAGCGTTACTCTCGGCACTGGGCCCAAATGCAAAACTAATAATGTCAAGCAAAGCTCTGGCTTTCTCTTTACTTACTCTCTCTCTCTCTCTCTCTCTCTGTGTGTGTGTGTGTGTTGAGAGAGAGCGAGAGAGAGAGGAAAAGAGAGATGAAGAAAAGACAAAGAAAATGTATATGCATTGGCTATGCAAGACTTCCTGGCAAAGTTTGCATGAATTTTTGATGTTCAGAGTGCTTGTTTGTCTAGCCTCTCTGCTATAGTGAGTTGTGTGTACGCTGCCGTCTTCAACCGCCATATAATGGGCTTCTACAGCGGACTGCCATTCACGGGGCCATTTAGAAAGACTGGCCTCTTTCTTTGCGGCCTGCTGCATACTAAAATAAAAGGTCGATAACACTGAACAATAATAACAGGTTATAGTCCCACCGAAGCCAATTTGGCTCCATTTTGAAGGAGTTTGCTCATGAAATGTGGCCTTAATGGACAAGTTTATGTTAAGCCAGGCACTTGTCGAGCAATATATGCAGGAGTGTGTGCTTTCAAAAGGTGATGAGGAGAAAACGAGTATTCTGGCCTTGTACCGCATGGCCTCTCTGAGCATCAGAAGATATAGATTCATTCTGATTTAAATACGTCTGAACCAGAGGCGCAGCGCAGACCTGCTCGGCTATAACTCATATTTTACAAATAACCACGGCGCTCTCTGTGTGCTGTACCAGCAGACAGTCGCAAACATACGAAAAGACGACACTTCTATCAATCACTTCCCTCATCTCCAAAAGGAAACTCATAAAACGGACGATTATTTGCGCAAGCAAGCTGCCGAAGGAAAGCTTTAATTAAACCCCTTTATTTATATGTCAAGTGAAAATGGGGGGAAATCTAAATCAAATTCTTTTTGCTTTTTTCGCTCTTTTTTTTTTTCGTGTGAGCTGTAACCCTCGGAGGCAAGTCATTAGGGCTTATACATAACCATCACGCCACATTAAAATCACATTACACAACAACGATAATCATCACGTTCAATTACATGTGGTAATAAATGCCCGTGCAATCTTTGCTAAATCTATTAGTGTGCCATCGCAGGAGAGAGAAAAAGAGATGTGCAAATAAAGAAAGAAGGGAAACCGGGTTCGATACATTAGTCTTACTTCGTTTGTTAGTTGGAAGCGAAGCCACCTGAAGCACATCGGTGACAGACGACTTCAAGTGTTCATTTTTTCCACTAAAGTACTGAAAATTTCGGGGTGTTCTTTTGTCTGTGCATATTTTAAAAATGCTTAATTTTTACAATTTTGCAGCTTTTTCACCTTGCTTTAATTAAACAAAGAAAGGATTCATTCAGCATGTTAAGCAGCTCAAACACATCAAGATTTTAAATTTAATCAGCTACATCCATATTTACAGTATAACAGTACATAATATCCAAAAAACACTAAGCATTTATGTTTTTCTTAAACACAATATCATGAATATACTACAGTAAACAGTTTATTCATAATTAATACACATTTGGGACTATACATCACAACAATGGTAACACCTAAACACAACATGTGACATTAAAGTGAAATATAAACCTGTAACCATTAATAACCCCAAAACCCATTTCACAAGCTTGTATAGTCTTAATCGAGTTATCAGATCAGACTAACTCTGATTTGACCCCAGACGCAAAGCATGTTGGGTAACCAACAGTGCCACAGTGATATTGCCACTTACATTTGCAAAAACACTGAAATTGTAATTTACAGGTAATCATGAAGTAAGTTACAGTATATGCTAGTCAGAATGTGTAGCATTGTGAATGCGAATTAATAAATGTTTGACATTTTAAAATTTGGTTCATATCCATTACAGTGTAACAGAACTTTGAAAGAACATTTTTGTTGACAGAAATGTCTAAAATAGACTAAAATGAGTGAATGTGACATGACACTGTACTGACTAATTGTAGATGACATTTTCTTCAAAAGACATAAATAAAAAAACTGTACAAATGACCACATCTCTGTTCTGCTTGTCTAAGGTTTGGCTGTCGTTGCAGGTGGTAAGTCGTACGAGAGCAATTCAGGTCACATTCACACTCACTCAACGTCCACAAAGCAGGATCTGGCAGAACCTTAAGTGGGGCACTTACCCCTACTTGCCTCAGTAAATATGCAGCTGTATAAACTGTTTAAATTAATGATATGTAACTGGAAAAAGAAGAGCTTTGCACTTTCTGGTAACATAAACGCTATTAGGCTGCCATCAGCGGAGGAGTCTGAAATGCTTGTGCTATGAAACGGGCAGTTTGCTCTGAGCCCTCGAGCCGAAAGTGTATATATCATGGGCAGATGATAACATTCAAACATCTGACACGCTATTAAGCTGATGCTCAGCCATTTCTAAGTAATACCTCTTTTGTTACCTAAAGACTTCACAAATATTTTATCTCGGTACATTTCCTTGAGCCCAGTTGGCTGCAGTTTTCTCACATATGTAAAGTGCCCCAAAGTTTTTTTTTTTACAGCATGTAGCGTTGCTAGTCAGGAGGTATATAGTATATTTGCAAGTGTACTGACTTAATTATATGAATTCAAGAAGTAATTGTACAACCTCATCAAACCATAACAGTGACCTGCCCCTTTAAATGATATGATGAGGAGGAAGTGAAATCACTGAGTCTTCAGAGTAACCATTTTGAACAGGTGGTAAGTTGTACTCTCATTTAACATTCATTATTTGCTGTTTTTTTTTAGCTTGATTGGTTGAGTATAGCATATCCTTGTCACTTAATATGAACAGAAATGTTGTAGTTTATAGAAATTTTGTTTTTGTTTTTAAGTTTTTTAAGAGAATGTTCTAAATAGTCCCCAATACAAATTGATGACGAAGCATATATATTTTATATATAGGATTTGGACCATATGATGTCATGTTTAAAAGGTACAAGCAATACTCAGCACTGACATATATGTATTTAAACTGCTTCATGGTTTTAGTCACTGATGGCCACTTTCAAATGTCTTGTCAAGTGAGAAACTTGTTACACCCACAGAATGGAGTGGTTATATAATTTACTAGCAGGGTCTAACTGATAAAGCTAACTAGCTAAACTCAGACCATTTGGTTGCTTCATAAAGCACTCATATGTTTAGTACTCCTGGGTTAATGGAGGGATAGCCTTGTAAGGCAGTTTATCAACTTTTCAAACTGTTTTTCTCCATCTTTTTCCCTTTTCAGCCTCTTTTCACCTTTATATTTGCCTTGAGTCTTTCTCTCTCTTATTACCACCAGTCTCTCCTCAAAATGGATATGAGCTGTAATTAACTGTTATTTGGGATTGATTGCAGACAGCTTACCATTGACTAGCTGCATTATGGAATCCCTTCAAAGTAGAATTCTGGCCCTGCCAATACACTGAGTTTATTTCAGCACAGAATCAATAGCGAATGTATTAAAAGCTTTATTTGGATTTTGTTGGCAGCAGACTGCCTCTGTTCCTCAGTGCCAGTGGCTGGGTCTCTGCCTGTGCCCTGACTTCACATCTTGCAGAAGGGAATCTATAGACCTTAATTTCACATGCATTTAAGTTCATTCAGATATAACATACTGTTTTATGCATTACATATTAAACCAAATTCAAATCAGAGTTTAGTTGCAACTTTTGTGCAAATGGTTCAACATGAAGTCATTATTAAGTCTAGGGGTGTTTTCACCATAGTGTAGACATAAGTGGTTTTTGATGTCAGAGTTTGGTTCATTGGCTGGTGGGAAATCTGTTTTCTGAGCTGGAAACTGCATCTTCAAAATGTCTCGGGGACAAAAGTATGAGTGCGTCTGTACAAAACTGTGCACTTGATGTGAATGTGTGGTCTTGTGGCCTTTGTTCCTTTATCTATGAGATCTGCAAAACCACAAAGTGTGTCCCATTTGTGATTTTTGTGATTCGGATGGTTGCTCATGGTGATAGTGCAAATATACTGTGGTTTGAAGTCGAATTGTTCATTTTAAAAAGAAACCAGAGAAGCCTGAGTGAATGAAATTTTGGTTTGGACTAAGCAGAAACCAAAAATCATTACTAAAACCATTCTTTCTTAAATCATTGCGTTCAATTCATCAATTTGCACCCATAATGTTTATAATTTTGACCAAATATTGAAACATAACCCGAAGTTTGGGCTTATTTTCAGCTCAGCATTTGGAATCAGCTGGTCTCTTGGCAAGTAGGAAAAAAACAAAGCATTTAAACCTTTGACCTGCAGACCTCTTCAAACTGAATCAAGGCTTTTGAATGAGCTACTTCTATCAGGTATACACAGCTGAAGTAGGTTCTTGTCTACCAAGCCAAGTAGTTGGAAAATTGCATTCACTTCTCAAGCCTCTTCACACTTTTCATATCAACGTTCTCTAAAGTTTCTTGCTGCTCTTGAGTGTTTGGTTGATGGCCATCATAATCTCATGCTGTCAAAAACTTGAATGCCATTCTTTCAAGCTGAGACCTTACAATCTGTGCTGTTCCTCTGAGTCTATATAGGCCTTTAAAGTTAACATGAAATTTTGTTTGCAACCCTGTAAAATGTGAGTTTTATTTTAGAAGTTACTAGGCTATGAATTCTACATTTTCTGTGATGTATTTCAGAGCGAAGCAGAATAATAAGCAATTAACAATGTGGGGTGTCTGACAGGTTGTTTGGGAAAAAAGAAGGTTTGAAATGATTTCAAACACATTTCTTTTGGAATAATGTTGTCAAAATGAACCCCATTTAACACAGATCCCCCAAAACAACTAAAATGCTGCATTATGCATGCCAGCCAGTAGTTGGCAATGTCACTTGGTAAAGAAACACTATATGTGCCTGCGCACATATATATTCTTACAGACTGAACATGTAATGCGCATGCGCATGACATCACCGTTTTTACAAATTCACATTTCATAATGTTTTTTTTTCTTTCAAAAACTTGCACTTTTAGCCTATTTTCAAAAGTTTGCATTTTCAGACCCCCAAAATGATTCTGTGAAACATGATGAAAGTATAATGAGACTGGCTTCTCATCAACAAACTGACTTTCCGTTCTTCTCTTTCTCGCACACACACACACACACACACACACAATCACACACGGGTTGTGTCTCTGATGAGATATCATTTTATCATTTACCATGCTGCGCAACAAGATGTATCTCCCCCACTAATGCATCAGCGACAGCAGCAGTTCTGTCCTTGTCTGTGCTCTCCCTCAAGGCTACAGCAGGATCAGTGCTGTTTGCCTGTGCTCAGCAGCGGAGGAGGCGAATGTCGCCGCTAAACTATAAATGACTACTCTTCCTCACTGTCAGACCCCCCCCTACATACAAGTTTGTGCACATACGTGCTGCCACACTCTCTCTACTGCATCTCACCGCTGCCTGGAACTCTCACCCGTCTAGACTCGAGCGTGAATGTTCGTATGAAGGAGTGTCATTCATAAAGGAAATACTGTAGTGTATATATGTCACATTTAATCAGGCGTAA
The DNA here is from genome assembly GCF_001515625.1 of Sinocyclocheilus rhinocerous. Lineage (NCBI taxonomy): Eukaryota > Metazoa > Chordata > Actinopteri > Cypriniformes > Cyprinidae > Sinocyclocheilus > Sinocyclocheilus rhinocerous. The sequence goes on along the minus strand of NW_015627892.1, from coordinate 173,327 downwards.
TCACTCAAACCGAGCAGTGATTAAAGAACAATTCAGACGTTGCTGCAGTTGCCTGTCACCAAACGAAGATCGACTTCAGTGATACTTTTATCTTAAATTTCTATTTGTGCAAATTTATTTGAACCCTTGTTCCACACTTTAAAAAAAACAAAAACGTTTTTGTTGCATTAGAAAATAAAATATTAAATCAAGTGGCATGTGCAAATCAGTGCTTCACAAGCTTTTCTCAAAACTTTCTAATTTTCATCTATTTTTTATATTTTAACAACTTTTTATAACCTTTGTACATTATTTGATCAAATAAGGTGATTTTAGTTATTCCTCATGCAAGGACGATATACTAAATACTTTTAGTTTTTTTTAATACAGTGTTGTTTTAGTATCATTGAGATTATAGTGTTTGTGAATATTAAGAATGTTCTTGTTTTTTATGTTCGGTTTTAATTTTAATTTTAGTTTTTGTAATTTTGTTGTGTGTTATAATTTTTTTTAGTAGTTTTTGTTTATATATATTTTGTGTATAGCTTTAATTTTATTTCAGTTATTTTATTTTAGTAATTTTAGCACAAGTTAAACTAAATTAAATTAAGAAACTTTGATTTGGCAACTTGTGGAAATGCAGTTTTTTAAAAATATTTTTTTATATTTCGGTTTTCAATTTTAGTTAACACACACACACACACACACACACACACACACACACGTTTTTTTAAATCATAATTTTATTTTTATTCATAAATCATGATAATCTTATACTGTATTTTATCATTTAAAACCTCAACCTGTGCAAATGTGCTTGTGCTGTGTTTCTTTAAATGCCACTGTGTCTGATATTTTCTTAAATGCCATATGCCATTCATTCATTTTTAAGTGTGGCTGAAACATCCACATACTTTTTCACATACACTGTATCCTGGTAGCCTGAAGGACTTTATATCTGCAAACTCAGCTGAAAAAAAAAAAAACCTGGAACACACACACACACATAGACAATTTTGCTAATGCCAGCCATCTTGATATTGAATGATTTGGTGGGTTTTTTCCATCCCCCTGAATTTGGAGGGTCAGGTCAGCTTATTAATGAGCGTGGAAGGAAGGGGCCCACACAAATGCTTAATTTCTGTAGACCTGCGCTCTAAAGCAACCCAATTATTTCCCTTAGAGCATTGCTATACTTGTGCATTTTAAAATAATTCAAAAGATCCCATTAGTTCTCCAAGCTTCACTTTTCACAAAATGGTGCAGATTTGTTTTACCCGTCCTCGCTGTCAGAAGAAAATAAATGTTTTTGGCAGGCAGTACTGAATGTGGATCAAGGGTCAAACTAAGAAATATGAACACCTCTGATGTACATCTTGAATGCTGAACTTTTTGAGCAAAAGCCATCTTTCCTCAAAAGACAGAGAGCATATATTATCCAGCATACATGGTCTGCATCTGGAGCAACAGAATGACAATCCAAACAGCCCAAGATGCAGATCCAATATGACAGTATGAGCCATCTCAGTGTCCATACATCACAAAAATCATGAAGATAAATGCTTTATTAGGTGCGCCTCACATCTGCAGTCATTTGTAAGGGCGTCATAGCCACAGCAAGGTAAAGGAATGCAATAATGGTGAAAGAAAATACAGAAATTCGTCGGAGCACCAAGGCGGTGGTGACGGCTAAGAAGGTTCTTTGAAAAGCATGTTAATTACAAAATTCTTATGCAGCGTGTTCCTCTGAAACCTCTCCTCATACTGTCTGAATTTTCAAAGAGTAGCTGTCAAAATGTTCATGCATTCAGTTCTGACATTTCATTAATGAATCATTATCTATTAATGCATAAATATTAACAGATAAAATGAATTAGTTAAATCACTGATGTGGATTGGAATCAACTGGGAGGTTACATAATTATGAACAGCACGAGCTTTCAGGAGAAACTTGCGTTATTGGCTCTTTATGTATGGATCTGTTTTGTTTAGTTTCAAGCTGAGGAATTTTTTTTTTATTGCTTCTTCATGGCTCAGACTTGAAGTTCTCAGTTAGGTATCATTAAGGTGTTGCCAATGTTTCTGCTCTATAAAAATAGCCACAGATGAGACAGTTGTTAAGCACAGAGCTGTAAAGTTCATGCAACATAGTTAATATAATTTGTTTTTGGAATAATTGCATAAAAACATTTGACTATGATTTTCGATTGCAGACTTTGGTATCTTGGCAAAAGCTGAGCATGTTAGACATTGTTGACATCTCTTTCGAAAATCTAAAGGAGATATATATCAGGTTACTGAGGTCTTTTTTTGTAGGAGAAAATTTTGAACGTATAGTAAGCTCCATTTAATCTCACTGTAGAGAGAATCAAGATATTAAAGAGACCTTAATTGTGATTCTTCTTTCATAAAAGAATCTACAAGGTAATCTATACATATTTATTCATTTTGTGAATTAGCTTTAATTTGTTTTTTAATTGTGCATTTTATTTATTTATATAAAACAATCTATTTAGATTGCAATTATTTTTATTTCTTTGTAGTTTTAGTAACTTTAGTATTTGAACTTAAATGTATTTATTCCATTTTTTTTGTAAAGGTTCCAAGTTAAAGGTTTCATCTAATTATTACATTTTATTTTGTTTCTGCTTTATTTCAATTAGCTAAATAAATAAATAAATACAAAAAAGCTATTTTTAATAGTTGTAGTTAACAACAATAACATTGAATCCTACCGTACTAGGTAAGACTTTTTTAAATTTTATGTATCTTTTTTCTTTTTTTTTGCTGTCAATTTTCATAGAACCCTTATACAAGTAAACAAGCAAGACGTTTTTAGCACAGAAATCTTCTTATAAATACACAAAAACATTAAAAAGCTGTTATCTTAAATTCTCTACTATTAAAATCTTCAACTTATGACTTATTTCCAAGTTGAACAGTCTGCAGTACTTCAGCTTATATAGAGCAGCTAGCGTAGCTAATCATTATGCTTGACATTGCCTGTCAGAGTCATACGTTATATTGTACATAACATAACCAGCATACCAAATGAGAAGCCTGCAAAAGTAACACTAATAAGGAAATCATTAAATACTACTCCATTGACCTTTTAAAATGCTGGCTTCTCAACTTCTTTTCCAAAATCCCCAGGTTATTGACTTGGCCGCTTCCTAAACGTTATTTGTAAAAGTGCGGCGGGATAGATTTTATAGCACCCGCCTTCTCCTAACCTTGCCAGGAGGGCCTGACAGGTGCTGAGCATTAACGATCTTCAGAAAGGGATCCAGAGACATTGTGCTTCTTGTCACCCAGCTTGTGGGCCACTCACCCCGCCCTGGGCTCGGCTAGCCCATATATTGCTCTCTCTACTTCCTTCCTCTTTTGACTTCCGTCCTTTTTTTTTTTTTCCCAACCGTAACAGTCCACAACATCAATATGCATAGACCATGAAAGCATATGACCCACATGTCATAGTCAATCAGTAACTAAGCACTCTAAGATGATAAAGGATGGGAAAGAGCCAGTGGTGGAAAGAGTACTGAAAAAATATACTCAAGTAAAGTAAAAGTAAAAGTACACAATTTTTAAACTACTCAAAAAAGTACAATTACTGATAAAAACTACTTAATTACTGTAACGTGAGTATTTGTAATTTGTTACTTCACACCCCTGGAAAGAGCACAGTGCAGAATGTTGAGTCATCGTATGTAACTGTCGCAGTTGATAGATGCTGTTATTTAAGGGGTTAAATGGGTTTGATTTTGAAATGGGAAGTGGCGGTTGACCCTAATTGCATGCATCGGCTTGATGCCACCTTCTTACGTGTCTCCTCAGCACCGGAGTCCCATATATCAGAGAGATCTCAGCGTATGCTCCTCTGAGAAGGAGGTTATTATAGCCCTGTAAAAATCACTACGGCCATCATTGCGGTATTATGCCGCAGATGAGAACATCAGCTGTTTCCTCAAACATCCAACTCTGTGGGTAACTGCTGTGATAGTGCTGTGGGTAAATGTTTGTTGGTTTTTGCTGTGGCCTAATATTGCAAATATTTTGATTTTAAGGACTGTGAGATGTAACAGAGATAAATGGTGATAACTAGATTGTTGCATTGGAAAATGTTAGTATGCTTGCAATGATGTTGAAGTTGGCCTTACAACTCAATGGCATTGCTAGTGCGTTCTGGGTGATCACTACGGTATTTCGATGCAGTTGTTTAGGTTTTGTGAATGGTTGTTAGGGTGTTGCTAGGCATTGAGATAGAACATCAAGTCTCTGTGTTGATCTCTAGATGGGATGGCCTCATCCCGGGATTTTGCATTTGTCCCTGTTTTAGCATCTGCTGAGTAAAATCTGTCTGTCTAATGCTTTGGAAAATATTGGCGATATCCTTTAATAATTTGTACTATTTAAGGTATCATTCACATGCAAAAATCTTGTTTTACAGTAAAAATATCCTTAATAAAATCATTTTACCTGAGAAGCAAAATTGCATAAGATTCGTTTTATACAGAGAATATATCTTGAAAACATTTGGGCGGTGTTATGTAAATCTTCCCACATCGTGACGTAGACATGTGGAGGCGTGTTTAAACAAGGCATTTTAGGAGGGCGTGGACCAGTCTTAACTTTTATAAAGAATATCTCTTTGGGTTTGAGACTTTAGTCTTTGCAACTTTAGGGATCTTATCTATTCATGAACAGCTTGTAACACTCCAAAGAGAAAGGAAAACTTGAAATCGCATCATATAACCCCTTTAATTTTCATTCCACACTGTGCTGTATTATTAAACAAAGCCATTTGACCTTTTAACCAGCTGATATTGTCTGTCTGCAAGCGGCCATAAGGGGTAATAACCATGGTGTAATGTGAGGCTGGGGATCAGGATGGAAGCTGACCAGCTTTGATTCTCTTTCGTCTTAAATGGCTCTTTTGATAATTAAAGGTCTGGGTGTTCTTCTTTCCCACGATTTTTGGCGTTACTGTTTCTGTCTGGATGTCAGGTTGACTATTTTGCTAATGATGCCAATTAAAAGAAAATATAGCAAATCTCAAGGATTAGCATTCTGCAGGGAGGGAAAGCGGGCCTTGACTTTGGTGTCATCCTGCCTGTCGTATCAAAGCACAAAACAGAGGCCCACTGTCATCAGGAATGCCACATGCTAATTAAGAGCAGATACATTCACAGGTTAAGTACTGAGGGGACTTGGAAACATAATCAACTGGAATACATTATAAACTCGCAGTGATCAAACACCTCTAATGTGTTCCCCAAGCGAACGTGTCTAACAAAGGAGCCTTTCCAGACTCTAGCCAGACTCCCTGGAGTTCAAACATTGCCATAGAGACCAAATGTTCCGAGATTGCCATAGCGACCTACTTCCCACTGGTTGAGGGTAGTACTCAAGACATCATCAGCGACACTGCTGTAATCATCACCGCTGCAGACATATCCTTGTGATGGTCGTGTTTGCAATTACCCAGCAGAATGTCATCAACGCAGCCCAGGGCTTGGCCCGAGGACAACCCAAGTTCAATGGCACGCATTTAACGGCCATCAGCATTGCAGCACACTTTGAGCTTGTGATGCTTTGGGGGAAAAAAACCCTGGCGTAATGATTCAGTGAGGGTTTTAGGGGCTGCTTTGTGTGTGAGCTGTATACAGGGCAGAAGACATGGTTATGTATTGTTAGAAATGCTCCATATTGTACAAACGGGGCAGGTGTTCTTCCACTAGGGGGCACAGTCTCACTCTGGGGAAATTCTTCCAACAGTCCCATCTGATTACTTTGTACAATGGGGAAAAATATACTTGATGGATCTTCCATTTATATGACTTCCATCTGTCAAATCAGTTCACAAATAGGCACTAATGGAGCATACAATATGATTTTTTTTTTGTGGTTTGTACCAAAGGCAAAGCGAAGAGATTCATTTTATCATGCAATACTGCGCCAAGCAACTCATTTAATTTTGGGTTTTGCTTGCCTTCAACCAGCATAAACACTTGCTCTGACACCATCACTGCAAGCCTGATATCCAAAACTAAATTCTGAGCTTGTCCACTTACATAAACAGAATATGGCAGGTGTCATTTTTTAAAATCATAATCACACATCACAATAGTGCCTGAATCAAGAGTGGAACTTTATTCTTTTTACATCAAAACTTCTTGAAAAAAGAGGAATAAATAAACATACACACTACCAGTAAAAAGTTTGGAATAATTCCAATTCCTATATAAAATTTATATGTAAATATATTTGCATGAAGGCTTTTATGCTCACCAAGGCTCCATTTATTTGATCAATAAAACAGTAGAAACAGAAATACTGTGAAATATTATTCCAGTTTAAAATAACTGGTTATTATTTTCATATATTTTAAAAAGGTAATTTATTCCAGTGATGGCAAAGATACATTTTCATTATTTAGGGCAAAGATACATTTTCATTATTTAGAGAAAAGAAAATAATTTTTTTTTTTATCAAGGACACATTAAATTGATAAAGCTTGACAGTTAAGACATATAATGTTTTTTCAAATAAATGCTGTTCATTTAACTTTATATTTATCAAAGAATCCTGAAAAAGATGTATCTTGGTTTCCACAAAAATATTTTCAATCTAGTGCAGTTCTAGGGGAAAAAAATTGCTATCAATAAGCTGATTGGTTCTTTTAACTAAAAGGCAGGACTTCCATTCCTACAGCAGCCATATTGAGCATTGCAGTTTCTCTCATTAGTTTTTATACAAGTGGTCCGTCTCCTCCTTATACTGTCTCTGCTGACATGTGAATCATGGCCCGATTCTGTAGAACTCGTTTTAGCCTATGATATTAGCATACGGCGAGAGCGAGCTTTCCGTGGATATTGGACTGACATTAGCTGATCAGGAGAGATCGGAGCAGTGACTAGCAGAGATGACAGGTGAGACAGCACCGGCTGCCCAGCTCAGGGCACTAGGGACCACGACGAATGAAAGTCATCTAATCCTGGAGAAGAATATAGGAAAGCATGGAACAGCCCAAGGGCCTGACAGCCACTCTATCTGTCTGTTTCTATCCCATTCTCTAATTTCCTTCCTTTCTCGAGGTTTCTGTTTCTCAAACTGGTTCTTGTTCGCTCTCATATTTGCTGGCTTTATTTTTATGAGTCTAACTCTGTGTCTGACTTCTGACTACATTTCTTCCTCACAACCTGTACGTCACCGTAGTCTCAGCTCTCCGCCTGATGGCACCCATCACTATCGGCCCCCTGACCCAGTGAAATTAGGGGCACTGAGGGAGATGAGTTTGGTTTGAGCAGTAGACCAGGGTTAGGGGACACCAAAGCTACCTGACAGGTTACTGTCTCATGGAGGTAAATCCTCTGCCGTGATATTTATCTTGACTTTGGGAATCAGATTAAAATTGAGGATACTGTCTTATGATGCCTGAGCTGAATTTTGTTATGCCAAGCTAGCAGACAGCAGTGTCAAAGGGCAAATAGCAAAAAAAGTGGAAAGTGTTTGCCTACTACAATTCTTTGGTTATGTGTGTATTGAAAAAGTGACATTTATTTAAAAAATATAGTACATTTGTAAAGAATATTTATAAGAAATTAATATAATTTTATATAATTAATATATCCAAAATCTATACTTATGTCTACGCAGTGCTCCCTAAACCACAAAATATGCCACAAAAATGTGAATATGAATGTCTTTGCATTTATATAATGAAATATTATAAAGTAGTATTTATAGTGAATTTTTAATGTAAATATTTTAATATTTAATTCTATTTTTACATATTTTACAAATAATTTTAAGTGTGACTTCAGTGTACAACAGTGTCCAAACATGTCTGTCTGTCTGTCTATCTATCTAATACTATCTATTATCTATCTACAATATATATGTGTACTGTGTATATTTATAATGTATATATAAATACATACACGTATATTTTACAAATATATATATTAAGATAAGATTAGATATAAATATACATTTTTATATATAAATATGACATATTTTCCTTAAATATATACATGCATGTCTGTGTATTTATTTATATATAATAAATATACACAGTGTGGTCCCAAAAAGTTTACTTAAGCCACACACACACACAATTGTATGAATGTCTTTGCATTATATAACAAAATATTTAAAGAAATTATAAAATAAATATTTTTATGTTTTAATATTTTGTTATATAATACAAAGACATTCATACAAGTAGTATTTATTATTAAAGAAATATAACACTTTTTTTTTAATTTTTTTTTAAATGTGGCTAAATATTTTTGGGGCCTCCTCCTAGAGGCAAATATAGATGACAATTTACAGCAAGGTTTCATTTGTTAATGTTAGTTGACTACTTTTGTTAGCATGAACTATAGCAATTAAAAATATTTCTAAAATATATACTAATGCATGGTTTAATACAATAGATGTAGAGATATAAGTACAATTGTAGATTTATTTATTGAGGTAGATATAGATATGCACATTGTTATATAGATATATAATGTGAGAACAAAAGAGCATGTGGTGAATCTCTCAGTGGGACTGAGAGTGAAAATCTGAGGCCGTGTAAAGCCTTTACAGGCTTTCAGTGCAGTAGGAGAGCGACTGGCCAGATGATGTTACAGCAGATTGAAGTGGCAGCAGCCTTCACCCTGGGCTTTTTATCACGCCATCAAATCTCAGATCCGACACCCTGTGGCCACCCCAGTCTACACACAGACACAGATAGGCCTCCACTCGGCACTTTTGCCCGCAGCAAGCCTCATAATGTAACCCTGCCATTGTCAGAGTACAGCTTGTTTCATTGTGGCAAGACATTTGGAGAAATATTTACTCTCTCTTCTCCAGATCACATTTCCTGGATACACTGTCACAATGATATTTTTGAATCTGTCACACTAGGCGCTAGAGCAGATTGTGTAAACTAAGCCATGCAGTTGTGCATCTACACTTAAAAAAATAATGATTCCAAAAATAGGTTTTCACAGCGACGCCAGTGAAGAACCTTTTTGGGTTCCATTAAAGAACCTTTCCTTAAAATAACCATTTTTTTAATAGAACATTTTAATAATCTAAAAAAAAAACCGTTTTCCACTATAAGGACCTTTTGTGTAATGGAATGGATGTTAAATGTTCTTCATAGAACCACAGATGGCAATAAAGAACCTTCATTTTTAAGACTGTATGATAGAATATATGAATGTAAACTGTAATGCCTTATCTAACATATTTAACCTTTGACATTTTCTTGTATTTTAACCTAAAGCCGGCATTAACAGCCAATGTAACTTTCAGAATGTGACATATTTTTAGAGTGAAACAGGATATTTAGCCAAAAAAAAATTAGATGGGGTTTTATCTATTGGGATTTGAGCACACAAAGCTATTGTATGGCTTCATAAGATTTAGAATATAATATAAAAGTCATATGCATTACTTTAATGCTAAATTTAATTGATTTTAATGTTAAAAGAAAAATTTGTTAAACTTATTAATTGGTTCATGGTGTATTGCCCTACTATATACGGTGAAAATGTAATTTTACAGTAAAAATACTGTTAAATTTACAGTTTTTGTAAAAGGGGTTGGGGGGGGGGTCATCTTATAATTTACAGCATAAACTGAAATTGATAGAATTCCTTGTGACACGTCACATGTGATGGCTTTTGATTTGAATAACTATGTTTTATCATAGTTTTTTTTCTTATTATTTGTACATTATGGTTTTATGTTACACCTTAAATTTTGTTAAATTAACAAAAAAGTTATTAAATTAATGTTTATTGCATTATTTTAGTGTCATGAGTTACCATGATGGTCTTTTGTATTTGTGTGTATGACACTTTTTTTTTGTTTTTTTTTGGTACTTTTGTGTCTTTTTTGAAAGCATCAGGGCCACAAGGTTTAATAATTGATGACATTTTAGTAGAATTTTTATTTTGGGGTGTGTACTACCCCTTTAAATCTAAAGGCCTGTTCTTCTTCTCCATGATAAGGAGGATGTAGAGTGAGTGGATGGTGGAAATATAGGAAAGGCTGTGGGGCAACTGTGTCTGTAATATGACCGAGGTAACAGTGTGTGTGTGTGTGTGTGTGTGTGTGTGTAGTGGAAATAGAAGTGTGTGTGAAAGTGTGTGGAGATCTCCACCTTCTTCTGATAGGGGATGTGACCGAGTGGGGCAAAGAGGCGACTGACAGGGACACCCTCAGGGCATTTCATTACGAAAAGTGTCTGTCCAGATGATGGGAAAAGGATTATCCTCTAAACAGGATTTACTTGAGAGGATAATTCATTGGCTGAACTCACAGAGGGGAAGTGCTGTATAGGTTAAGGTTACAATATCGCTTCATTCACAGCTCTGCCGTCTCAAGAGTGTGTTTGAGTGGGTGTGTGCAACTGGGAATTCATGCTTGGGTGCTAGCTAGGTGCACAACTTAGAAACTGTGTACTCGTTCACCATTTTAAGAAAGCTTTCTCAGTGTCTGTGGAAAACAGTGCCACGGGGAACATTCTCTAATGTGAAACCTCAAAAGAAAATAATTTAAGAAACATCCTGTTAGATTTGAAAGAGGCAGAGATAAAGAGAGAAATGTTTAGAACATGCGTAAAAGCAGAAACAGCTGCGGTATGAAAGGAAAAAATATCAAAATGTGAGCTCATTTGCCTCGTTAAGGCCTACAGGCACTTGATAAAGCAGTGATGGATATACAAGCAGTGTCAGGGCGATTAGCATTTAACAAACTGATGCTTCCCAGCCTGTCCTGTAATATTTATGACCAAGTAGATTGTGGTAATCTCTTGGTTTTAATGCTTTAATGTGACATCAGGTTGCTGGTGGAGGAGTGACAGGGAAGGATCAAGGAGGTCTGTTGTATCTGGAGAAAGTTATCTGTTAATGTTCCCTTTCATATGGAGACGGACGCCCTGGAAGTATGGGATTTGAATAATGCCATCTTTGCTCATGTAAATGTGACTAATCACTCTAACCGCAGGAAAATAATGTCATGCCAGTGCTGATGGCACCACAAGAACACACACAAACCTGTCACTGTTGACTTTGCTGAGCTGTTAGGGATGCACAAATATCAGTACCATATTGGTTATTGGCAAAGATAAGATTTAAAAAATTTTTTTTTTTTTATCCGTATCAGTCAGTATTGGATATTTAGTAGTACATGCTAATTTCCCTGCCATCACTTACTGCTCACATAATGTTAATTTTGTAAAATAATTTAATAACCCTGTTAAATGTAATCTTAATCGAATCTAAAAATGAATACCCATTTTTTTCATACTATACATCATACACATGTTGTGATGCCTAAAATCCATATGGGACTTTTTAGTGTTTTATTTTTATTGTATTTAGACAAAGTATTTAATTTTAATACTTTCTATTTATCCATTATTTGTTATGAAAATAATTATTCATTTAACATTTGGAATTATATAAAATATTTATTTTTTCTTTCTTTCTTTCTAAGGGGATAGTTCACCCAAAAATTAAATTCTGTCATGATTTGCTCATGCTGCTCCAAACCCATAAATCTCTTTGGATAATCTTTGAAACACAAATTAAGATTATTTTCATGAAACCTCCCCGTTTACCATATGCGATGCGCTCTATGTATGCGTGTTTGTATGAGTAAAAACCTAAATTAAATTTCTTCATATAAAGTTATTGTATCTTTACAATACTTGAATTTAGCTTGAATTTAATTATTTATTTTATGACACCTGACATATCTTTTTGGATCTAAGTTTTGGTTGTCAAGACAAAAACCTCTCACTACTATGGATGGATAGAAACTCTCACGTTTGAAAAATATTCTTAATTTGTGTTTTGAAGACTAACCAACGTCTTATGGGTTTGAAATGACATGAGTGTGAATAAATGTTGACAGAATTTAATTTTTTTGACGAACTAAGTGTTTAATATACATTCCTTATTGATTCCAATTCACAGGCTCTCGTTTTGATTCTGATTTAATTCCATTTCATTCAGCTAGAATTTTTATATTTTTGCATCCCTTTGAACTGTGGCATTAGTACATTTGAATGCTTTTAAAAACTCTCCAAAATGAATAAGGCACTGAAAAACATCTTCTATAATATAGTGAAATATATATTGTATGTTGCTTGCAAAAATGCTTCACAGCTAGCTTTGATTGACTGCCAATGGGGAAAGATGCTTTTTGGTCCAAATGGTGTAGTTAGCAAAGGCTAACAGGGCCATGCTAATCAGCCAAACCTTGACCCCTATGGGACTGATGATGATAGCAAATCCCACTCCATACACTTGTAGGGTTTTTCAACTCAAAAAGGGAATTTGTGTGTGTGTGTTAGTTTGCTTGGTCGGTCAGGCCCATTGCCTGGCCATTTACAGCTCTTTTGACAGTGTTTGAAGTCAGATGGGGGAGATGATAGTGGGGGTGCTGGTTAGAATCTCCTTGACGGCGAGGAACCATTTGGCAATTTAAACCCCCATACAAACGTAAAGTCTCTGACCAGAACTGTAATTTATATGCAAATGTCAAAAGGTTAAAAGGGTCTCTTAAGCCATAAATCCCCAAAGATCATGCATGATTCTACGCAGACGCTACACACTTGTGTAATCCCTGACTAGACACTTTGTGCTTTTGTAATTCTCCATTTTTTCCACCGAGCTTTAGTCTGCGGTCGGTGCCAGTATCATAAGTCTCTGCCACCCCTGCTTCAACATTTCAGACCACCGGCCAGGGCCAAACCCTTTCTAATCACCACCATCGTGAATAACAAATCCCATGCTTGATGGCAGAACATTCCTCTCTTTTATTTTCCAATGTGTGCGAAGAATGAGTCGAGAATCTTACGCTAAAAGGCCACTGATTGGGGTGCCGCAGTCTGTAATTTGCAATTAACGAACAGGTCGGGGATTTGATTCGGGTCAAGGTCCTCATTTGCATACATTTTGTTGCCCCATAGAAATTCCAAGTGTGTGTGTGGCAGCAGCCTCCAATGTCTATTTACCCACAATCTGGCAACACAGCCCCTCTCTCAGCATGGGCCAATCAGCTGTTGCTCTGCATTTTCTTCAATATAGTGGCTCTCATTTGGAACTGGCCCTTAATGAATACAGGAACCTGAGCAGTGATTGAGATTGCTACTTGATGGTAAGCTTGTTAGGGCTGTGAAATTTCAAGCACCACCTCTGGCATTGTAATTGTGGTTGTTTCTCACAGTCGCTTGACGGGTCTGTTATGTTCTGGGCAAATGCTCAGAATGCAAAGTGGGGGACAAGAAGAGAATTACTTGAAGTTTATGACTGCATATTTTAGCAGAAACTGTATGGATGCTAATGGAAGCCAAGGTGGCATAGTAATTTAAAGTCAACATGAAATCAAAATCTTATTTATTTTCTAAATACACATTCCTAGTTGATTCCAATGCAAAAGTTCAGTTCTCATTGTGATTTGATTCAGTTTCATTTGTGCATATTTCAGTTATGGTGTCAATTTTGTTTATGAAATAAATTCTCATTCATCTCAAAAAGCTATATTAACATCCACACCAACAGACAATAACATTCTGTTTATTATAAGCACATGCTGCAGTTATTTTGTCTGCAACTTTAAATGCTCAAGGCTTTTAAAGTCGCGTGGTTTCATTCATCATCTGGAAAAAGTCGTTCTGAAAGTGATTCCAACCAAATAATTTCTCTGTGTCGTAATTGCTGTACCTTTGGTATGGACTACCCTGTTCTTTCAAATATACAATAATTTTTAAACCTTCATCTTTATCATTATAGTTACAATCCCAAAAGAGAGTTCATGAGTCTTTCCAATGATTCATGTATCAGTTCATAAGAGTCATTTGTTTAATAATGGGATTGCACTGGTTGCACTGTATGTTTTTGACTCACTAAAAAGAGCCATTTTAAAACCGTCATTTGTTTCAGATTCAGACTACATTGCTCACGCTGTTGTTTCGTGCAGCCTGCAATGCAAAATAAATCAAGAAGTTCAGTGGATCCTTCCCTGTTCAGCGCCAGTGTGTTGAGGCATGTGTCCCTGCCCTCCGAGTCCCAGCACAGCTCTTGTTTGCTTAGGGCCTTGCTCGGACACAAGGATGCAGATGGCGCAAAGAGCAGCCCTGGAGTGCCTTTCGACACGCTCTCGCAGAGTGCTGTGTCATGTTCTCTCACTGAGTACATTAGCACAATTATTGCAGCATTCTTTTTTTCCACTTCCTGTGGTTAGCGCTATATGTTCATTCTAATTATGTACCCTTTATCCGCCGTTTCACATTTAACAGCATTAATCATAGTTAATCACCAAAAAAAAACAACAACAACAACTGTGTGATTAATAGGTTTAAATTTTTATTTGATTCACAGCCCTATTTAAAATGATGTGTGTGTGTGTGTGTGTTTTATCATTTAAATAATTTGCTAATAATATATTTGGTATTGACAAATTTTGTATTAGTTAAAAAGAAAACAAAATAAAAGCATTTCATTGGTAGTATGAAAATTTAATTGGTTGGCTGTATCTGCCAGTCAATGCGCACAGATTTTATATATATATATTTATTTATTTATTTATTTATGCTTAGCTATGAGGATGTGTTCTTTGAGACTGCAAGCATCTATTACTGTTGACTTGACGTGCATGCATGCTTTGCTCACTTGTTGGTTTAAAAGCAACATTGCAGCCAGTGGGCCACGGCACACATGTTTGGCCCCGGTCTGCCGTAAAATGGTTTTCATGTCTTCATCCGTGTGTGCAGTGTGACTCTCCTGGTAATAGAAGTGGAATGGCAGCAGCAGGTCTGTCCTCACCGGGGGATGAGCTGTCATGTTTGAGGAAAGTTTGGCTTGGAGCCCGGCGTTTGAGCTGCACCACAACAGCCGCCATGCTGCTAGATACACCAGGTACTAAATTCACTAAACTTCCATCAATAGACATAGAAATGACCAGGACGGCAGGGTTTTAGGCGGGGAAGTGATTGTGTAATATTGCAAATTTGCCTATAAGTGAAAAATAATTAGAAAAAACAAACAGAATCCATTGCTGTTAAATTCAAGAGGCACGTGATGTATCCATAAACAGATGCTGAATTTTATGCGCAAAGCAAGTGTCTGAAGACCCTGAGGCATTCAGAATAACAGAAATCTTGGCTGATTTGGGAGGCCAGGTTTTGATGAGCATGAATAGTCGAGAGCTTGGAAGCACTTCACTGCTCCCTAGCAGCACATTAGCAGACTGGGGGCTAACATTAGTTCTGTATGGAGGAGGAAAAAGAAACCGTGAAAAGTTTTCTGATAGCCCTAAGAGGTGTGCTCGAAGCAAAACTAGCCTACCAAATTAGATCTACTGCTTTGTATTGAAACTCTGAGAGTAAAACAGCTAATTGTATTTACTTATTTAGCATAGTATGCTCAGTAGACCAGGCCAAGAGACATCTGTTAGTAATTCATGAATATTTCAAAACCAGTGTTTACTTGAAAGAGCTATTGAAAAACTATATGGAGTGAGGAAATTAACACAAGAAACTGTGTCATATTTATGGGAGGGAAAGAGAAGCAAATGCTAAATCTGTATCTGTTTAGGTCACAGCCTGGCACACATTCATTGCTGTGATATCTGTGGATGAAAGTATCATATTCTATAAAAGTGCCATATTTGTGTATAAACATCTTGATAATGCCTCTGAATTAAAAATTGATAAAACAAGCCTAAAGTGGTTAGCTGGCTAGGCTGGTCTGCTGGATTTTGCCACTTGGTTGCCTAACATGTAAACACAATATTGTCGAGTTCGTTTTAAGCATCTATAGCTATAAAGCATCTTAAAAATTGCATATTTACATACATTTTACCTCTAGGTTGCTATTCTGTATTCCACATTTCACTTCCTGGATATGTCATATCACTACCACCTTGGAAAAGTCAATTTTTTGGGTTATGCACATCGGAAGTAGTCAACCTTTTATTCAGGTTGCTTACACATTGAATAGACATATTGGTAACATACACTAACATTCAAAATTTCATAATTTCATAAAAAGTGTAAAATACTATTACAATTTAAAGTAACTGTTTGCTATTTTGATATTTTTTAAAAAGTATTTTATTCCGGTGATAGCAAAGCTGAATTTTCAGTAGCCATTATTCCAGTCTTCAGTGTCACATGATCCTTCAGAAATCATTCTGATATGCTGATTTGGTGCTAAAAAAAAAACTTTTCTTATGGTTATCAATGTCGAATACAGTTGTGCTGCTTAATATTTTTGTGGAAACTTTGATGCATGTTTTGTTCAGGATTCTTTGATAATTATAAGTTCAAAAGTAGAGCATCTATGTGAAATAAAATTATTTGTAACATTATAAATGTCTTTAATGTCACTTTTGATCAGTTACGTCAATTTAATACAGCTTTGCTGTATTAATTACTTAAAAAAAAAAAAATACAGAAGATTACTGTGGTGCTTACAGAGGATATAAATCTCTGAATCTCTCTTTTCCTCCATTTTGTTCTTTTTCACCCCACGCTGCACCCTGGGTGGGTCAGACAGTTAACGATCCATTGGGCCATGGCCTTCCCACAGGGGGGGTTCAAACACAGTTCAGAGCCCAGCTCACAATGGGGAAGGAGGAGGAGGGGAGGGGAGGGGGAGAAGAGCCACAAAACACAAATCCTGCTTAAAAATATTATAGCTTCATGATACACTGCAAAAGATTCTAGCTGTTTGTGAGTAGCTTTGATCTGTTAAAATCAAACTGATAGCAGGGTCAGCATCTACACAGTTGGGGAATCGGAACTGAATTCAAATAGTACAGTTGTCATGGTCTCATTGGATTAATAGGAAATCAAAGCATTCACTTTAAGTACTGTATTCCATCAGCGTGGGTTATTGAATCCACATTTCAAAGCTCTGTGATGAAAGGCATTTAGGTTGCAACTGTAAAGAAGAGTTCTGGAAAATGTGACATCTTCCCTGATATACACTTAGCCTTCCAGCTTTGCTTACTACTTTTTGTTTTCAACTCGTTTCAGATGTTTCCACAACACAATAAATGTATGAAAAGCTGGCATTCCCTCTTCAATAAATCCATTAATAAATCCCAGCATGGGTGACAGGATGATACCAGCACACCATTTATAAGGGCATTGTACTATATATTTATTCATTTGACCATTCATCCTAGTAGACCTATTTTTTTATTTATGTCTACATAGGGGAAGATAATTACTTCAAAGTGGCCTGACAGCACAATTTGTCCCTGATTCATAATTTACAGGGTGTTGTAAAACATTCACGTTTAAGCCTACAACTATTTTACCATGTTTTACGGATTGAAGAACTCCCTTTTTGTGCTCAAAAATGGCAATGACAGGAACATTATGCATTGTAGCTCCATGCTAATAGATGCTATGCACATAGGTTCTGGAACCATTTCTTAATTTTTTCGGACATGGCGCTCTCTTTACGAGTTCGGCAGATAACATAGGTTCCATGATGCGCTGTAGAATGTACTAAAATGTTTTGCTAGACGTCATATAATAGGCCTAGACTTGGAGAAAGTTATGTTAACATCTTGTTGCTTGTAGCATTCATCCTGAAAAGTACGAAAAACATTTGTTTCTGTTATCACTTTGTGATAAACCAGCAGGTTCTAATATACTTGAGAAAGTTACCTGTTAAGATCATTGTTTGCATGGCTGCTGCTCAGCTAGTACATTCATCCTCAGAAGTACTCAACCTGGATCTCTGCTTCATGGGCATTTAACTCAAAAATTGAAGAAAAAAAAAATTGAGACCATTACTTGATTTTCTAAAGGCCATGCTAATCAACCACTCAGTTGCATCCCAGTTTGTGTACTATTCTGTGCTGTTTTGTAGTATAAATACTGTGTAGTGTGTTCACTGAAAATTCCAACAATAAGAAGTGCACTTAAAATATCCAGATACACTTACTAGGATAATTACTTCAAAGTGGCTTGGCAGCACAATTTGTAGCTGATTTATTATTTACATGGTGCTGTAAAACATTCAGATTTAGGCCCACAACTATTTTACAGTAGTAATTGAAGAACCTTCTTTTTTCACACGAATAAGGCCATGACAGTAACATTTTGCATTGTAGCACCATACTAATAGATCTGCACATAGGCGCTGGAACCATTTCGTCCTCATTTGTTTTTGGGACACGGCTGTACCTTCACGAGCGCAGCAGATAATGGAAGTTCCTCCGGCATGTTAAATCAAGAAGCGTATTTTTCTCTCTTATTTTGACCGAATAAAAAATTAATATCGTGTTCATTTGTCCCAGGGGCAACATGTGCCACACCTAGGCTGAAAGGCAAAGAGGCCTGGCCTCTATAAATCACCAAATGAGACTGGAGATAGTGTACAAGGTGTTTGCGGGAGATAGAGTTTTGTAGTGAGGGTGCTGGAGCGTGAACCTAGAGGGGTGGGGGTTATGGGAGGAGGGCAGGAGGAGGGGAGACAGGCTGGGCGGCATGGAGTCGTGACTCCGCTGTCCCCCGCCACCTGTGTGGGGGAACGGGGTGAGTGTTGGCAGGTGGCGGGCCACCTGTAGCAGGTGAGGAAACTGTCACCTCCAGCTGGCATCCCAGGCCTACAGAGGGCCTGCAGGGAGTGAAGAGGAGAGGTGGAAGAGGAGGCTTG
>NW_015627892.1:131934-152620 GCF_001515625.1 Sinocyclocheilus rhinocerous | reverse complement strand
GGTGGGGGGGGGGCGGGCCGCCTGTGGCAGGTGAGGAAACTGTCACCTCCAGCTGGCATCCCAGGCCTACTGAGGGCCTGCAGAGAGCGAAGAGGAGAGGTGGAAGAGGAGGCTTGTCCGCCATGTCCTCCACTACAAGCTCGCACCTGCGTCCCACTGGGATGGGATGAAGGGTGATTAGCCTTGAGACCCACAGCGAAAGGCTCAGCTGGAAAGCAAGAGTTCTATCACAGATTGTTAGCTTTACTGCGAAGTGAGGTGTCGGGTTTGTCAAGCATAGCCATAAATCACAGACATATTCATAGCCTGCTCTGGTTTTATTAAGTAAGGTGACTTTAATTGTTAGTTATTTTTTTTTAAATAGGATGTAGTTAGATGATGGCTTCCTTCCATGTGGTTTTAGCAACCAGAGCGGTTTCTATTCTAGCAAAGGTGGGCAGCCATCTAACTGGAATAAAAGCAAACGGCACACTCCTGCTTTCACCCAGGCCAGAAGGAGCCGTGAAGCTCATCATGTTGAAAATAATTAATATCACATTTAATAAATAGCTCCTGAGCCGCTGATGTAGTCTCACCATCTGTTACAGTATAACGTTCTCCACTTTATTAATGCGATACAGCCATTAGATGACTATGGAGATGACACAATAATGCATGGCATCGTTCAGATGCTATTTGTCTTCTCAAATTTCCAATCTGGTGCCGTTTTTTTGTTGTTGTTTTTCCGATTCTCCTGTCGACTGATTAATCTGACACATTTTAGGTAAAGATTTCAGCCTGACCTTGGTGATCAAACGATTTCGAAGTGTGAGCAATTTAGAGAGAGTTTGCCCTCAAGCATGTTTACACAATTTACAGATCTGCTGCATTTGTTCAAGAAAAGCTGGTCTACTAACAGCCCACTGTGACTGGGTAGTTACATCATGTTGTGGAATGTTGTATGTAATGAAATGTTTTGTTAGAAGTTAATATAATTGGAGAAAGTTATCTGTTAGCATCCTGATGCTATCCATTAGCATGGCTGTTGCTCGGCTAGCCCATTCATCCTCAGAAGTACGTAACCTTAAACTTTTCATCGTGGGCATTTAGTCCTGAAAAGAAAACCGAGATATTTACTTGATCTGTAAATGCCATGTTAACCAATCACTCAGCTGTGTCCCGATTTGCGTACTTCGCAACATTATTCTATGCTAGGGTGACCATACATGCCATTTTCCCCGGACGCGTCCTGGCCAAGATTTCTATATTGCCTAAAATATCTAGGGTTTGGCTTTGTTTGCGTGTGCAGACCGATCGGTGTATGACATTGGTTCCTTGTGTTTTCGAAACGCTGTTGAGGTACTTTGAATCAAAGCAATATAGAAATCCTGGCCAGGACGCGTCCGGGGAAAATGGCACGTATGGTCACCCTATTCTATGCCATTTCGTAGTATGAATAGTATGAGTAGAATGTTCACACTGAAAATTTCAACAATAAGAAGTGGACATAAAGAGTACATAGTGCATAGTTTAAGTTTGTAGTGTATAGTATGTAATTCAGGACACAACTAGTGTAGTTATAACACCAGCAGCTGCTAAAGCTAACTTGCTATTTTAAATCCTGACACAAACCCCTGTTTGAGTGAAGGGTTTGACCATTTTCTTCCTGAAATCTCTATTTGATCTTACATGAATCATTTAATATAGGCTCTTTGGGTTGAAGGCAAGAATTGATTCACAGGGTGCTTTAAAAGGCCAAAGCATGATTGGAAGTGAAACCTTGTAAATACTGTTTGGCCGATATGCCTTGTTTCCTGCTCATTGCAGTAGTTTCAATTATTTTGTATGCATGCTCGGTATGTCCGGTGTCAAAAGGTATTCCCTGGCTTAAAGAACTGGATCGCTGTGCCCTTTCGAAGCTATGCTAATTTCCATGGACACACAGAAGTGTTTACCATGTGTAAGGGAAAAGGCATACAGCATTTGAGGCGATTTCACAGCTTGTTTGCGTCATGTGTTTTCAGGCGAATCAGGCTGAGGAGGTGAAGGGTGCCAATCCATGATGCTGTGAGTGGAAAGATGGGGTGGAATGCGGAATGGACAAGATACAAGAGTAGACGAATGAGGTACTGCTGTTGAAAAGTTATTTTCTTCCTTTCCAGTCCATGAGCCTGTTGTTCATGATGCACATGCATTCCCATCTGACCCGAGGTGAATCGATCTCTCTTAACCTGCAGCAGTTGAGATGGACGGTCAGTGTGGTGACTGTTGTATATCCCTCTGGAAGCCTGTGTATGTGTGGCTGGACTCAAATATCACATTAGGAAATGTCAATCAGTTCATCAGTGGCTTTGTCTCTCCTCTGAGCTTCGCTTTCCCCTACTGACTTAACGGTAAAAGGAGAAAATCTGAAATGTCTGACTCGGTTGGCACAGCATCAGGGGGCAATCAGTCACTTTGTGTTACGTCACGGATGGCAGGTCAAGTAGAACAGACGCAATAGCTTTACGGACTGCTGGCCAAAGTAGAGTTTCAGCCATCCTTCACCTTGCTAGGAGTTGCTAAAATAAACAGTCATTCAGTTAATCTGAATAATCATTTGAGAATATCAAACATGGTTTTACGTAGAGTTGAGCAGCTCAACTTCATTTAGATTTCATTGTAGTAGAGTGTTCCTTAACTGACAGAATTATTTAAGTGCTGAAATATGAAGTTTTTTTTTAATATATATACATATATGAATTATTTAGTAAATAATATTTGTTATTTGTGATTTAAAGTTTATTAAATCAGTGGTTCTCAACTGGCAACCCAAAATTGGCAAACAACATATATGGTTAGTTGCCTCTTATTATTTACTAATAATCATGCATAGAGAAAACTCCTCCCATATTTTGTTGATGACTTCAAAGACTGATCACAATCACAAATTCATAGGCTGGTTTGGTTAGCTTCGTAGAAATGATTAGATTATGAAATTATTTTTAATTTTATCATCATTATTATTGTTATTAAGGACAATTGTGGTGCTTAATATCCAATTAAAATATAGATCCTATAAGCCAGCAAGGCCTGTTGAGAACCACTTTTCGAGGTACAGAAACGTCTGGTTATGCGTTTCTGGCATAATTTCTGCAATGGACACACAGATATTCTTATCGACGGAAGAGATGTAAACCTTTAGTTAACCATTAGTAATGTGTGCCTTCTAAGCTAATTAAATACCGCCCTTAACATTATCTTTCAAAGTTTTACATCAGGAGATAAGTGGGTAGTGCTTTAGTATATCCTGTGTGCTTTTTTTTGGTAGCAAACTCTACATACAGCTCATTCCAAAGTGAATATGTAATGCCAACCATGTTAAAGATTAGCAGCCAAGCATTCAGTGTATTAAGTGATGAGCTGTTTCCATACAAAAGCAGTTTATTCAGTGCATTGAGGCATCTCCTCCAGTCCATTGACTTCCATTCAAACAGAACAGCCCCTATGTTGAGCATAACACCTTTTTGAGCTATAACCTTGAAGGCTTGCCCTTGGGAAGAGGCTCTGGATGAGGTTTGAAGAAGTCAGATCATGTAAACAGTGCTTCGCAGATAGTTGTGGCTCTTCAAGGTTTTGTTTTACACTATTTGTCTTCTAAGCTTCCGTTGTCAGTGCATTTCTGTAAACACGGTTCCATTATTTTTTTACGAATAGACAAGAACATACCAAAATAATTTTCTTTAGAAATTGAAAGCATGCCATGGATTCTCTCCATGTATTTGATACCAAATAACTTTCAATATTATTTTAAACACATTGTTGAACAGTTCAGAATAGGACTTTTGTTTTACGTACATGGCTAAACATTCTGCTGTATTCTTTTGTAATACTATGTCATGGCAAGTTATGAGGACACTGTTAATGTTATACTTCTTTCATTTTTCTAGCTCTCCGTTGACCAGATAACTTGGTCTGAGGATTTTATTGTGAAATGCTTTGATTGAATTGGTCTGTAGTTCATACACTATAAACCCTGTAAACATCTTTACAGGTCTGCACTGTCAGCATGTGGCCAAAATTAAGTTGTAATACTCTTGCATCAACCCATAACCCATTCTGCTAGCGGAGAGATTCACTGTAAAGCTCAACATTTTTAACAAGTTCTGCCGAGGCTTTAAAACAAGTGCACAAGTTCTAAATAATTCAGAATAATTTAAAAGGATTCATGATGGCTGTTGGTCATTATTGGTTCGCTATTGGATGGCTATAATATAGTCTGGTTAATATTAATTTTCCCTGGTATGCAGCATTGGATACATCAGCAAAAAAGAAAAGTTTCTGAGATAAGGGTCATTACATTTTGATTAAAGATTGAGATATTTTTCTTTTAAATAATGTTTACTTATAATAAAAATCGTACTCGGATACTAACGTAACCTCGGTTCCCTGAGATACGGGAACGAGTACTGCGTCTTGCTTAAGACGCTAAGGGGAAAACTTCTTTTTTTCCGAATACTGAAGTCTTTTTCAATCACGCAGTGAAACTGCACGGCCATTGGTTCGTGCAGTGTATTAAAAACAAACCAATGGCTCGGCAGAAGAGCTGCACGAGCCTATGGTGGCACAGCCCGCCAGAGTCCGCCAATTTGGGTGGGGCATCTGGCTATATAAGCGTGCACTTCACCATAGGATCCTCAGGTTACTTAGGCAGCTACATAGCACGGCCAGCAACGCAGTACTCGTTCCCGTATCTCAGGGAACCGAGGTTACGTTAGTAACAGAGTACGTTCCCTATCGATACTTCACTCGTACTGCATCTGCTTAAGACGCTAAGGGGAACCAGTACAATCCCGCCGTGCTATGTTAGAGGAACGACCAATGCTTGAACTTGCCTTGAGCACCAAGGGCCCAGAAGGACCAAGTAATTGTAGAGATGTCCCACAGAAAGCGATAGACCTTATCCAACAGCTCCTGCAGGAAGGACAATATCAGAGATATGTCGCAGGAAATTGGGTCTGCGCCGCGGGTCATACATCAGGCGGAGAAGACCGACCATTTAAGAGCATAGAGCCGCCTCGCTGCATGATTTCACTGCATGATTGAAAAAGGCTTCAGTATTTGGAGAAAAAGGAGTTTTCCCCTTAGCGTCTTAAGCAAGACGCAGTACGAGTGAAGTATCAATAGGGATCTATCTATCTATCTATCTATCTATCTATCCTTTTTTGTTTTATTTATTTTTTGATAATTTTTTACAAAGCTTTTTTTCTGTTCATGTTCAATTTACATGGATATGTATATGTGTGAGGCTGAACGATGCCATTCTTTAGGTAGACAGCATTTGCTTTCTGCATCTCAATAAGTTGTTCCACATCATCATAAATAGATTTCATCTTGCAGATTTGCATAAGGTCAAGGCTGCAGATGATGAACTGACCAGAATGCATGGCAAACAATCTTGATTGACAGCTAGCTCCTTGTTGAGTTCACTGCTTGGCACCACAAAGACTTGTAATCATCCGACCTCTCACCTCTCCTTTCATCTGATGTTTCTGGTAATGAGAATGCATTTTAATATTGGCATACCTATCAAGCAATAGTTGCAAATACGCTCCATTCTGCATAATGCAGAATTCTCTCAGTCGCCGCCTCCTGAGTCTTCTCAGATGGTTCATTGTTGCAGCGGCATCACAATGGCGGAAATATGAGTGCCATAAATAAAGGCTGACGAGTCAAAACTTGGATTGTCGTCTAGCATGACAAAAGGGTATTATTCTGTTGCAGGGGCTGGGGAAATAAGTGGAATTATCTGGACCAGGGAAAAAGCTTCTCCGGCCATAAGACCCACATCCAAGTCTGGTTTTGCAGATAGACTTGTTCCAGCTCATGGCCTGACTGTGCTGAGCATGGAAACAGATGGAGGAAGGGAAGAGGTAGAGATAGAGGCCACAGGGGGAGAGAGAGAGAGAGCGAGAGAGAGAGCGAAAGAGAGGAGATATGACAGGAGCGGTGTGTCCATGAAGGAGAAGAGAGTAGACCACTTTGGGCGGTTGGAAAATGTGTTTGCTGATGTGAACCCATGCTGGAGGGCCACACTCTTCAAAGCTACATAACATTTAACGTCATTTGGCACCAATCATGCGTAGACTGCATTATTGGGTGCCATTTTCTCTCAGACATTCACAAGGTGAATAGAAGCTTGTTAAACAGTGAAGAAGCTGGAGTTCCATCAGCATTAGACTTTAAAGAGCATTTTAAAACCACATGTTTGCAACAAAAGCCTCATAGAGTGTTTACAAGCACTCTGGAAAACACAGAAGTCATGCTTTAAAGAGTTGTCATTGAGCCCGGCAGCATTCCTCCAGAGAGCCCTTGGCATTAGTCCTGTCCTCCATGTACGGCTTCCTGAAAACATCTCGGTGCTTTTACGTAACTGGTTAAAATCTGACTAGACCTTTAGATCATTTTCTCAGTGACTTCTGATACCAAGGGAAGCCCTAACTGGCTGCAAGCCAGCCTTTATTGGACACTGGCAACTTGTTCATGTGGATCTGCCCTACTCGGATTCTTTTCTCAAAATGTTGTTGGCAAATTACCATTTTTCAAACCTGCTGAAAAGGCCAGCATATGTTGTGTTTTGGATGTAGTTTAAAGGGACCGTTCACCCAAAAATGTTAATTCTGTCTTCAATTGCTCACCCTCATGTTGTTCCAAATCTTCTTCTGTGGAACACATAAGAATATATTTAAGAAAATGTCTGTGTTTTCCCAATGTTGTTCAGACCCCTTGATGTTCTTTAAAATATCTTCTTTTGCATTCCTTAGAAAAAAGAAAGTCATACAGGTTTGGATCAACATGAGGCCGGGTTTTTGGGTGAGCTTTCACTTCAACCAATAGGGCTTCCTTGGTCAAGAAGGTTTGACCAACTAAGTCGGAGCACGCCACGGAGGCAGCCATCAGCGTCGGCGCCATCTTACGCCCAATAGGCCCGTTTCTCATCAGTTAATGTCATGTGGTTTTTTTTTATTTGTAAATTTTTTTTTAAATTGCACTTTCGTTTATCATGGGAAACAAAGGACTTTTCTGAATATCTGAACTATGGCTCAAAAATGACAAAACACCATTCTGTTTGGGCATTATAATTCAAGACTTCGAAAACCATATGTTCATTCGGTGTCTGTTATTAATATACTTTTACAGTAATAACTGCCTTACAACATAGTTTTGATGTCCGTGATTTTTAAACAGTAGTGTATCTGATGGGATCAGGGCAGACTTTCAACGATTAACAGATTAAATTTCACTCTGGTCCTTACACAAAGCTATCGAATGTCTGAGCAAAGTCACATTTCGACAACTTGAGTACTGATTTTTGCTTTTTTTCCCAACTTTTTCATTACTTTTAATACTATCCCCTTTTGTAGCAAGAGTATAAAAACATATAAACATACAAGTAGACTATTTAATATGTGCTTGGCTGTAATGTTGACTTCATGACTAGTTTGTGGAGCACTGGGAATCCGAATTCCATCTATGTGACTAAATCTCCGATATGTGCAGTGAAAGATCTCTCTTGTAAGCCGTTCGCTCTATTCTTTTGAAGGGAGGATGCACTTCACATCTGTGCATCTTAATTTTTATCCAGCGAAGCTGAGATCCGCAATTATTTGTATGCACGGTTTTGTTTTGTTTTGTCTCCGCGCTCGTCACTAATCACGCAACGCCAACGTATTACGTCATCTGCCGGAAAGCCTTCCGCGTATGACAGATGGCGGAAGTGATTAGAAAAGTGTTTATTACGTTTGAAATATGTATATTTATCCTACAAAAATGCATGGATTCGCTACAGGAGGCCTTTATTCACCCCCGCACTTTATTTCACGTCTTCTGAACTGTTGACAACCAACACCCGCTTAGCCCCATTGGAATGCTTGGAGGGGCCAGGACAATTTTTAATATAACTCCAATTGGATTCATCTGAAAAAAGAATGTCACATACACCTAGGATGCTTTGAGGGTGAGTAAAACACTGGCTAATTTTCATTTTTGGGTGAACTAACTCTTTAAGGTAACCCGTATTTGCTCAGAGCATTTTGAGACAGTGCCCAGAGCTAAAATATAATTCATGAAATGCCTGACTTTGTTCTCAACCCTCCTACACTCTTAAAAATAAAGGTGCTTCATGATGCCATAGAAGAACCTTTTTGTCTAAATGGTTCCATAAAGAACCTTTAACATCTGAAGAACCTTTCTGTTTCACAAAAGGTTCTTTGTGGCGAAAGAAGGTTCTTCAGATTATAAAAAGGTAAGAAAGAGATGGTTCTTTAAAGAACCTTTGACTGAATGGTTCTTTGTGGAACCAAAAATGGTTCTTCTATGGCATCGCTTGAAGAACCTTTTGAAGCACCTTTATTTTTAAGAGTGTAGGACAGTGGGTGGGTGGATAAAGAGTGTAAACATTGCAAATTATGACTTGCAAACAAATGTTGAGCTGGCCACATTGTGCTTCACCATGAGTCCGTTTGAACAACTTCATTTCAGAGAGGATTCTGAAGCAGAATAATGTTAGTTGGTAGAAAAAATTGGAATAACTTAACAGGCATTGTGTGAAACCGTGTGAGCAGTGTGAGAAAACTTTCAGCTAAGAAATGTTAGCTGCGTCCCAAATAACGCATTATACACTATGCACTTGTAGACTATGTACTTATGCACTATGTACTCAACCATGTAGTGTATGAATTATATAAGGTTATTTTGTCATTCAAAATTGGAGTCTGATAGCCCCTCCACCACGTATAATTAAAGCTGCAACAGTTGAGTCCATGAAGTGTCCAACATTCCACACTTCGTTTGTTCGGTTATTAAATTGCATCATCCGGGTATTTAAAGTGCACTTTTTCTTTTTGGAATTTTCAGTGTGAACACACTACTCACACAATTTATACTACAAAACGTCATAGAATAGTGCATAAGTACACAATTTGGGATGCACCTTTTAACTTGTATGGTACGATGTAGCCATAATTGGAAACAATAGAGCAGTCTTTAAATTAACCAATAATATGATGCTTTTAAGCCACATTACCTTGTGATTTATTATTATTATTTATTATTATTTATTATTATTATTATTATTATTATTATTATTTTACTCCTTTGAAGAGTACTTCTAGTAGTATATATAATGTTTATTTATTAGCATTTATATAATATTTATTTCTTCATTTACTTATTTTATATGATTTGCTTTTATGTACAAAATATACCTCTTTATGTATAAATAACACAATTAAGATTTATGATTAAGGGTAAGATTAAGTGCAAGAGACCACAGTTGAAACCGTAAACATGTTGTAAGCAAGAATAATTATGCTTTTAGGAACAATATAATGATAATGATTTACTCTTAATTTGTTAGTTTCAAGTGTACTAAACTGTCAATTAATTATTTTGAATTATTCAGCTTTTAATATTAATACAATTAATATTGCCTAGGATAATATATTATCATCAATAATAATAATTATCTTTATTTTATATAGCCTTTATTTGAAAAGCCGTCACACTGCGCTTTGCATAAAAGTTGAAACGTGTATAAACAACATATAAACACAGAAAAACATGTCCCACTGTTAGATGTGTACCATATTGTACAGGGTTAACTTCCCTTTTAAAAAGTGTTTTGTGTGCCCCTGGTTCTTGCACACACTGTGCAAGAATCTCCCTCTATGGTCTTCCAGCTCCAAAAACCCTTGTGCTGCATCTAAATTAATTTGGACAAATGTAGTCCATTTCTTTCCTTGGCATCTGCATTAACGAGCCAGAAGGCTCAGATTAGGGTGTTAGGCCCAGGCTTAGCCCTGGAGCTGCAGATGGTCTCATAAGTTTAAATAAACTGAGGGCTGGATCTGCCGGCTTCAGCAGGGGAGATCAGCCAGATGCACAAGACTGTCTGTCCATCAAAACGCAGACCTTTCCCACACAGCGACAGGCTCTAGTGAACCAGACAATTGCAATGTAGCCATGTGAGAACAGGGCAAGATGGAGTCACATTCAGCCACTGAAGTTGTTCCAGAAAGCACCGCTGCAGATGCCTCTGCTTTGAACGTAGAAGATCTCTAACAACCAGCCAGTCAGAAAGAATTGACTTTACATTACAGCATACACCCACTCGCGGCTCCTACCATCACTCAAGATCGAAGAGGGGAGGGAGTCAGGGTGCAAATAACCATCTTTATAGTGGATACACCCCTACACATCGGAGTACAAATGATTATTAGCATAGAGGCGTTTTTAGGAGCACTTCAGGGTATGTTGACTTACTACAACCAGAACTGGTGCTACAATGTTTTTCTTCTTTTTCTCCCAGATTAGAAAACTGCTCAAGAAGCATTTTTCGTAATTCCCTTCTTTTCTTTTCCATGGCATCCTTTACTTATCTTTACTTACAGATAACGTTACTTATCTTCTCAGCCTCTGTGTCAGCTCTTTGGTCCGTCAGCATCTTTACGTTCATATAATCTGCTGCGCTGTACAGTGGGCTTCAGCCCTTTAGCTGTGTTATTAAACCTCTGTCCTTCAGGGTGGAGGGAATGAAGTGCTTGTTTGATGGAGCGTTGGAGAATCGGACCCCTCCTTCCACTCCTTGTAGATGTGTCGAGGGTAAAAAGGTTGGCTGACATGGACCCGCGCATGTGATGCATCTCCCCCGGAGCTCTCGCTGGGTCAGCATTTAGCTAAAACCGCCAAGCAAACTTGCGGTAACATTGCACACGGTCCTCAGGAACCACATGCAGCCCTACGGTCCAGCCTGACAGTGATTTCACTAAAGGTTCCTGCTGAACAACAGGCTGGAGCTCATCTAGCCCATTGTGATACTAATGGTAACTGACACTATCAACCAAGAGATTGTGCTGCCTGTAATAACCAACCAAAATCACTCAGTCCAGGGCCAAAACTGTCTTGCTGAAACATTTAATCTGCCCTCCTTGAGACTTATGTTTCAGCTCATATTCTTCTTGTATGTAGGCATCACACACATTGTGTTATGAAAGTATAGTAAGTTTGAGCTGGATCAGAGTTTTATACAATGTTTTGTCAAGTTCTGTCAGTTTCCCATCTCAAATATATTTTTTAAATTATTCTAGAAAATACATGTGTCAGCTATTTGTGAATAACACGAGGCATATGTGATGTATTGGGTTTTATGGCATTCAGAACTGAATGAAGAAATAATTTTAGGATTTAATTTCTGAATTTGAATTGAACTAGAAAATGGATAAATGCTATTACACGTGACATTGCAGTTCATGTTTGAATGTAAGGAAGTAGAATGTAAAATGAATTGAAATTCAAAGAAATTCATATAAATATTTTTATTTACCAAGACAATCTATACAATATCTATCTATTTCTATATAATATATTTCTATAGGAATATAGCAATATAGGTTTATAGGAAATAAATAAACTGAAATATTGTGAAATAATATTACAATGGTCTTCTATTTGAAAATAATAATAATAATAATAATAATTATTATTATTATTATTATTATATTTTCAAATATTACTACTACTACTGATAATAATACTTATACTACTAATATTTTTTTTCAGCAGTCATTACTCCAGTCTTCAGTGTCACATGATCCTTCAAATATCATTTTAATATGTTGATTTGGGGCTTAAACATTTCTCATTATTATCAATGTTGAAAACAGTTGTGCTGCTTAATATTTCTGTGAAAAATCAGAATGTATTGATGAAAAGAAAGTTCACAACAACAACAGCATATTTTAAATGGAAATAATTTGTAACTTTATAAATGTATTTGCAGCCTTTTTTGCTCAATTTAATGTATCCTTGCTGAATAAAAGTAGTAATTTCTTAAAAGAAAAAAAAATCTTACTGACTTTTGAACTTTTGAAGAGTAGTGTATAAGGTACTTTTAACCTGGTACTTTTGCCGAGCACATTCGTGAAAGTGAGTCAAACTTCTCATCAATAATTGTACCTGTAAAAAGTGTAACTCACTTGGGATAAAACATCTGTGAAAATGTCTTGCTAGAAGAAAATTGATATACAAAATGGTCTGACTGTTAGCAAATAACAGTTAGGGACTTTATTTGACAGAGTCTGTGATTGAGGATAACCTTACTTGGACTTTTCTCCTCACAGTAAGGTCACTTAACTCTTTTACCTGCAAGACCACTGGGACATGGGAAAACTCACAGTTTCATGGGGAGGTGACGTATGGTGGTGCTTTTGATGACTGAGTTGACTAGCTCTGACAAGCCTGAAAAAGAGAAAAAGCTTCTCTCCACAGCGGGCCAAGCCCTGCCCTTTAAAGGTCTTGATCGGTTTTTAAAATTTATAAGAGCACTGGGACATGTGCCTCAGGTTCAGATTTCTGAATGCAGTGCTGCGTCTGTTCAATGTTCCTCTCTCCCGCTTGGCGAAGCTTATTAGTGACACTGGTGCAATGCCCAGCGCTTCAACCCTTCCCCCTCATATCTCTCTGAGTAAAAGCCTTTGTGGTCCAACATTATCCCTTCTGTAAACAACCTCTCATATATGAGCTCAGAGCCATAAATAGGACTTGATAGATAAAAGAACATCATCACTGACACAATGTACAGAGAAAGTGGTAGAGGAAAAGATCTTGAGCGAACCAAGGAGGAACTTTTTAATACTGCATATAAATTTTGTTCTGTTTTGGTTTCTTCCAGAGTTAAGGGACAGACAGTATAAACTGAACAAGCTATTGTGAAAACTAGTTTCTTCTGAAGTATTGTCAGTTTAGCCAAAAATGAAATGTACTCACCCTAAAATGAAAATGAACTCACCCTCAGGCCATCCAAGACCCAGAAATTTAGCATTACATCACTTGCTCACCAGTGGATCCTCTGCAGTGAATGGGTGCCGTCAGAATGAGAGTTCAAACAGCTGATAAAAACATCACAATAATCCACAAGTGATCGAACACGACTCCAGTTCACCAACGGTTTGTGAAGCAAAAAGCTGTGTGTTTGTAAGAAACAAATCCATCATCAAGGTGCATGTAATCTTCAAAACATTGCTTTGGGCTAAAATATGAGTCTTCTATCCATAATGTTGCTTTCTGCAGTGAAAAAGTAATCTTGTCTGAATTAAGAGAGAAATATACAATTTACAAGCGAAACAGTCCAAAACCAGTTCTAAACAAATATGTTGGTGGGTTTTTGATATGAGGGGACAACACAGGAAGGACTTTTTCATGGCTGAAGCAATATTATGGATTATGGAGTCTTATTTTGGCCACAAGCGACAGTTTGAAGTTAAAAATGCCTTAATGATAGTTTTGTTTCTTACAAACTTGCAACTTTTCATTTAATAAAACGTGAACTGATAGACTGGGACATGTACACTAACTTTTGACATTTTTTGACAGCACTTTTTGGTGTTAAATGATATCTAAACAGCATTAGCATAGCAACATGCTAATAGCACACTCTATTGAAATGCATTTTTATTCGAGTCTCTGTGAGGACCTCTGTGTTTATGCTGCACCAAGTTACCTAATGCTGCCTTAGAAGTCTTTCTTCTAGACAGCAATGCAGCTTGCTAGATTTTGGAACACAGCCACTGTCTTTAACAATAAGGCTCACTTTACAGACAACAAACAAATTGATTGGCTGTCCCAACTCCTTAATGTTTGCATTTAAGGTGCCGTTCAAATGATTAGCTCTTTTGAATTCGCTAGCACCCCTGCATCAGTGCTCGATCTAATATGTTCACGCTTGTGTGAATTTCCACTGAAAGCTTGTCCTCCCCCTCTCTTCCTTTCTTACCATCTGTATCTCTCTCCATTTCTCCCTCCAGCAGATAAACGTACTCCTCAGGCTTGCTTCTGCCACAAAGCATTCTGTAATAGTCTAATTGTGGCTAATGGTTTGTGCAGCTAATTAAAGTGTATGAATTACAGTAATCAGTCAGACACGTTGAGGCTCGCATCTCCCTGCTCCTCCAGGCGTGGAGGGGCAGAGGAGAGGGACCGGAAAGAGAGGGAGAGAGAAATGACCAGACAGGAGGGAAAGGAGGAGGAGAGCTTTGTGGGAAGTTGATAGGTTTATCCGTGCAGAACATAATTAAGAACTTTTCTTCCACATTAAAAACGGTGCCACTGAAACAATATTTACCTTTTGGATGCTCAATGTCAGCAGTCGGTGGCCTGATGAATGGATCAGCAGGCTTGTGTCGCTTACGCCTGCAGCATTCGAACCGAATCAATGCAAGCGAAACAAACACAGTCACAAATATAATAACAGCTAGCGGGTGGCTAAGATTTGTATAATGTACAGTAATAGGAAGAAACAATTGTGTGTATATATATTGTTCAAACATTTTGGCTCAGTTAAACTTTTTTTTAAAGTTTCTGAAAGAAGTTTATGCTTATTTATTTGATCAATACAGTGAAAACAGTAATATTGTGAATTATTATTACAATTGAAATGACTCTTGTCTATTTTAATTTTTAAAATGTGATTTATACTTGTAATGGCAAAGCTGAATTTCAATAGTGTCACATGATCCTTCAGAAATTCTAATATGCTGATTTTCTGCTCAAGAAACATTTCTTATGATAACCAATATTGCAAACAGAGGTGGTACATGATATTTTAAACTTTTTTTCGGAATTCTTTGATTTGATAAAAGCATTTACTGTCACTTTTGAACATATTAACATGCTATTGCTGAATAAAAGTATTAATTTATATCTTTATATATTCATTTATTTGTGTTTTATTTCCACTAACCAAGAACTATATTTAAAACATTGTGTGTCCAAATTTTCTTCCTGTAAAATTTACCGCTTCTAAATACCAGTTTCTAACCATCAACAGCAAATAGTAAATAATGGTTCACAGCAGTGATATAAAAGATGAATAGAGTTCACTAGACTTCAGTTTTAAAGGGATGAGTCCTTCATCCCACCCTGTCTTTGTTTCTTTGCTCGTCAGATGTCTTCACTGAGTTTTTAAGGTAACACCTGCACTTTTTTTACCTTTTACAGTGACTGGAGAGTTAAAATGTAGTAAAGGGCATCATGGATAAGCACTTTTGAAATGTAAAGATTTAAATCCCTTTATAACAGGGTCGAAATGAAGAGAAAATGAGTTGATTGATGTGATTACGTTTCCATTATGTTGCTCCTTTTGCCTAAAAGGCCATGTAGGATCTGTTTCTGTGAGACAAGGAGCTGAGACACTGATTAATTAGATAGGCTAAGCTTCTCACCATTAGAAATGTTAAACCCCTTCCATATAAAGGACATAGACCAAGTCCGTTTCTTAACCGCCCATTTACAGGGGGGTTTCATAGACATCTTATTGCGTGTCATCTCCTGATAACATTATTAAATGTCTCAGTAAATCCTCAGTTAAGTTACAATCTCATAAAAGTGTGGACGAATTTGACAGGTAATGCTCCGCACGTGTATTGCATATATATGGTAGGTTTTTACCCCACAAAATTCAATGCTTTCTTGATGACCCAATGTACTCTGAATAAATTAAATGTACAAGTCCAAATGACTGAAGAGGATCGGCATTCTAGTTTTCTCGAGGTTGTGTGTGTGTGTGTGTGTGTGTGTGTGTGTGTGTATGAGTGGATGATTTCATACGGATCTAATAAGGCATGTGGCAGTCTTCACCCCACCGCAGACGTTATGGAAGAAGTCAAGGGTAAATGACAATGTGCAATTAAGAGGACAACGAGGAGAGGGAGTCTGACCGAACCATCCTGCAAAAATGCCTGCATAACAGTTTGTCACAATTATGAATAATTACAGGCAGCATCATAATAGCAGTTATTGATACACCTGCACACAATTTTCTAAAAACGGTGCTCTGTGTGTAAGAGTGCAGTTGGGGATGTTTCAATCCTTCTACAAAGAACTATGCATCTATATTAGTCACACATGTGAACCACCATACCATGTAATTGGCAAGTGGAGCAACTGACATTAGCAGTACGACACATTGTTCTCTTTGATATGTGATGACAAGAACATCATTGCTCTAACTGCATAATGCACTGGCATGTGACAATCGAATGGCCATTTCGTAGTTGATGGTGTGGCACCACCTCTCCAGAGACTTGATTCAGCAGTTCCTTGAATGAAGGATCATTCTCAAATATTTTTATTTTATTTTATTTAATGTTGTGTTGTGTTGTGGTGTTATGTGATGTGTTTTATGTTATGTTTTGTTTTTGGACACTTAAATATGTCTGATTTTCATTATTTTGTAATTTTTTAGTTTTGATTTGTAATATGGTCATTTTTAGTAGATATGAAGTAGAAAACAGTTTATCTATTGTTGTAAAATTATTTTATACATACAATATATATGTGGTTTGATATATAGTATTTATATATAATGGATAAGAGTCATGCATTTGTAAATGTGGCCTAAGTGTCCATTTATTTATTTATTTGCCCTCTGTATATGCACTTATGTATTAGGTATTTGAAAAAACAGACTGTTTTTTCACTATTCTTCACACATTAAATTAGAGTACTAGTAAAAGGGAGTCGGAGGCAAGCCATACATCAACAGACAAATGTGAAGCTTTTACGCTACCATTAAGACCACTGTGCTGAACACTATCTTACTCTCACTGAAAGGCATGTTATGGGGATAGTAAAGTTTTACTAGTCCATGATGGAGATCATTACCGTGTCGGATGCCCGTCCTGTCAAGTTCAGAAGTACATTAAACAAATCAGCAAAGAAATTTGTCATGTAAATAAAAACGGGGCATGCTAATGCGTAACATGAAGTACAGGCTAAATGCTGTTGTGGTAAAAGCTATAAAATGTACATCGTCATTTATTATTGAAGCATAAATGCAGTACAGAGGAGCGTCAGAGGGAGGCTTTTGCAGATGCTTTGAATTCCATATAGTACAAATTAAATTAAAAATGAAGGATTTGTAAATATCACTAGCATTAGCACCGCAGTGTTTTTTTTGTGTTTTTTTTTTGCCATTATCGCATCACCAAGAATAGTAAGTGATACTGTTTATGAAGCTGATGCTCTCAATATAAAATGTAAGAAAAAAGAGACGGTGAGAGTGAATAAGACACGCACCTCTGACTTTTTTCCGTCAAGTCGAATCACAGAGGGAATTGCTTTGCCCATTCAGAAAGGAAAAGGAGAAAAGCGCTCATAAATCAGGGAGGAAATGCAGCACTTTTTGCCTAACAGATTGGCTCACCCACTCCAGCGCATCACTCCCCATCCTTTAAATGGCCGAATGAATTAGTAACAAGCACATTTCTAGCCTTTTAATTTGGCTAGCATACAAAATACTGCTTCCGATAAACGAGCTATGGAGTTTCTCGGTGACAGTGATATCCATTATGTGTTTAATTATCTTCAAAGTTAAAATGAAGGACTTCTCCTCCGCCCCTCCACCCCCTGCTAATGGGAAGATGAGGCAAAGCACATTTCAAACATGAATAGGAGGCTGACGAGTTAGCCAGCGCCCATTTCACTTTCCCTGATGCAAATTGGAGCAATCAGAAAAACCTCGTAAGAAATATCACCCCTGTTGTTATTTATTCCTTTGCCTTTCATTTCCAAGTCAAATTCCACTGGGCTAATTTGATATCTTCTATGAAATGGCAGTCCAAACAAGTCAAGATGATTTGCGGCTTCAGGGTAAAAACTGCTGAGGAAAAGGTTGGGCTTGTCTCAAATGTCATCAGAAAGACAGGCTGATTGCATTGTGCTCAATTGTATTGCTGTGATTTTCAGGTGGGAATAATCACCCATTAATTTTCGGTTAAGATTTTCAGCAACACCAGGCTGTCCCATGTCCCTCACGTTTTTGCGAAAAGATTGTTAGTTTGTAAAATTTAATTTGTCTGTTGTTTTATTTTAGTATTATTTATATACTATTTTATTTTCAGTTTGCATTTTAGTTTTAGCTTAAGTAATATTGTGCCTAAGTATTTAAATATTTTAATAATATTAGTTAAATATAGTAAAGTTTTTTAAGTTTAAGTATTTGTCTAATATTTATATTACATATTTTATTTCAGCTTTTTTTTAATGACCAAAAACTATTTTTATTAGTTTTAGATAACTCAATGCCATTTACTGCTGTTTCAAAAGGCATTTAAATATATTTAAATGGCTTTTGAAACCGCAGTAAATGGCATTGTCATTAAATTTTCATTTGTCAGTAAATGGCATTGCCAGAGTATTATAACTTCTTTTTGTTTTCATGTGCATGACATCTGTATCCACAATATCCACAATCGATATTTAAGGATAGATTCAAAATTGTTAGTTCAAGTTATGAGGTCCTCAAATAATAAAAA
Source organism: Sinocyclocheilus rhinocerous (assembly GCF_001515625.1). Classification (NCBI taxonomy): domain Eukaryota; kingdom Metazoa; phylum Chordata; class Actinopteri; order Cypriniformes; family Cyprinidae; genus Sinocyclocheilus; species Sinocyclocheilus rhinocerous. The sequence continues at coordinate 134,291 of NW_015627892.1, read as the reverse complement.
ACACATGATGAAGGAATATGTTTTATAATTCCGTAATAAAGCAGGACAGGTATGATTATTTTTCATGGCCAGCAACAATTTTTGAATGTTGCTACGCAGTTCTAATGATGACTAAAGTTAGCATTGCATAGCAACATTTTTGTGATTAACTTTCTTTGTATTTAACGTTAATCACAAAAAAAGTAAACTTATAGTGCAGGTTTTTACTTTTCAAGCACTGGTGATTGTAATTGGTGTGAAGGAAAAGCACAAGGAAGTTAATGCCAAGAAATTATTTTTATTTATTTATTTATTTATTTGTCTGGGAAAATAGCTGATGTTAGCTGGCTAATATTAGCATTGCACAGCAACATTGTTACTATAGATATAATGCTAATAACAAAAGTCGGCATGAAATAAAAAATCACCCTGTCCATTTTTAATGCATTTCACCATGCATTTTTAAATGCATGTTATTGATCTTATTATGAACGATTTGTCCGTGCATGTTTTTTTTTTTTTACCTTTTCATTAAAAATTCAAGAAGTCATAACTTGATCTTCCACTGAAATTACAGACTTTTCTCTGGTGACGTGTGCCGAATTTCCTTTATATTCGGATGTTTGCCACAATACAGATGAAAAGATCTGCCACTACCTCAGTTTCATTGTGACTAATCACAAGTACACTTGCTAGATTTTTACTTTTAGTAAAACAATTACACATCTTCAGTGTAATTTTTTTACAGTTAGGAAAAACTGAGTTTTTCATAGTGGATCTAAAGGAAAAGCACAAAATAATAAGACTGGATGCTATAAGATAAAACAGTTCTAACTAGCACAGCTTAAGAGATACTAGTACTGCAGCCCTTCATCCTCTGTCTCTGTCTTTCTCTCCCGTCCGACCTCTGCTTCCTTCTCCCTCCTTCCCACCACCCTACCATTAAATAATTTTGCTGTTGGCTTTTTCTATTTGCCTGGAATTACCCAGGAACAGTGCGGTTCTCTCCTGGGGGTCTGTCAGTGCAGTGCTGTAATAGCTTCTCCCTCTAATATGTGTGTGACTAGGCAGCTATATGGACTCTAAAATATAACACAAATCTTTATCTAAAGCCACTCAGGTACCTGTCTCGCGCCGGCTGCCCTGCTAGCTGCTAACCTCTCCTGCTCCATCATGCTAACGCTCCTCACTATGTCCAGTAATTTCTCTGCTTTTTATCTCTGGGTATGAGGGGAGGCGGTTAGCTCGGCGCCCAGCATCCATCTTTTATTGACTCGGAGGCCACTTCAAATCAATTTCTCTCTCTCTGCCCGTTCTCGCTTAATCACCTGGAAGAGAAGCGGCATGTGTAAATATGAGAGACAGAGAGTTTCAGACATACCGAAGACCATTCAGCACTATTCCCAAAACAATAACCATGCAAAACTACATTATTAAAGGAAAACGTGCCCCTGGTCAGATTCAGTTCTCTTGTGTAAAAATGTTGTTCAGAATTCTGATGGAAGTACCGTGTGTTGGGAAATGCGGTATGACCTCCGTAAGATCTACCGCGGCGTCCTCCTTCACAGAGAGCAGAATTTACGAATGTGCTGGTGAAGTGAGATGCACGAAGTGTAAATTATTATGTAAATCTGTCCAAGGCTGCAAGGCTATGCTGGTCTCGAGAGTGAAGCTAACATGACTAGTGTAGATCAAGTATGCAGGGTGGAAATATATGAGTTACATTGTTAACAGAACCACTGTATCCTATAGAGATGGAAAGTATTAAGAATACTGTTTTCCTTTTGTTCTCTCTCTCTCTCTTTCTCTGTTATCCACTCTCTTTTGCTTTACTCCCTGCTGGTAGAGATGGACTTTCCAGGTTAAGGTTCTCATCCATGTCCCCAACAGTTTAGCTGAGGTTGTCGACCAGCCCATACGATTGTAATTTCACCAGGATGGGCTTCCTGGTTGACTTTAGCAGCTAGCTGGTAATCTAGTCAACCACCTAAATAAGTGTAAACTGTGCCAACTTAATCTAGATTTCCAACAGATTTATGATAGTCTGATGTACAGTATGTGCTGGAAGGCATTTTTATTAATCTGGCAACAGTGTTTTTATTGATAACTAAACCTTGTACAGTACCACTAACTATTACTAACATTTTTGGAAACTGAAATTAAAGCTGAAAAACTTGAAAATTACAAATGTTTCCTTGGCAACTAACTGAAATAAATATAAATTTAGTTTACATTAAAAATACAATGACTAAAACTATAGCTATTTTAGAAATCTAAAAAATTAATACTAATTTTAAAAAAGCATATATCAAAAATACAGACGCCAACTAAATTTAAAATGAAAACTGAAAAAATAAAAATAAAAGCCAATTCAATAT
>NW_015627892.1:107366-130213 GCF_001515625.1 Sinocyclocheilus rhinocerous | reverse complement strand
TACCTACCACTAATAATGTAAATAAAACTAAAATAACATTGTCTGGTAAGACTGAATCTGATTGACTCATTGTCCAGAAGTTAATTTGTAAGCTAAGATGTGTTTAGAAATCGTGTTGATTATGAGTGATTCAGACAAAAAAAAATAGTCAGTAGATTTGAAGTTTTCAAGGTTAGTTAACCTTAAGCTAAGTTTCAAAATATCCATAAGAATGAAATAAGCAGTACTGAAATTTACTAAAATTAACAGTCAGACATTTTTATAACACATTTTGCACTATGCACTGTATGTATTTTTTTTTTATATAATTAAAAAAAAAATTATATATATATAATCCCCCCCCTTTTTTTCTCTTTTTTTTTTAGCCCCGTTTGCCTTGGCTTCTTTATTTCTGACCAAAATGTACAGTTCTTGACCAGAATAACTGTATTTTTAAAATACATTCTATGACTGTCTATGTACAACTAAGACCACCTAAGATCAGCTAAGCCAACTAAGTTTATTGTGAAGATCAGTTTGATACAGGCCTCTCTACAGCTCTTTTTTCCTCTCTTTCATGTATTCCTATATTAGAGAAGCCCACACTTTCAGCATGCCTGCAATTCCGTGCGGGCCACATTTCAGCGCTGCATATGCACTCCATGCATGTCTGCTTTGTTTATGTCATTGATTTATTTATCCTGTCCATTGAGCAGATAGCCGGCGGGGAACGTGCTTTTCTTACTCTGAAATCACCACCTCCTAATTATCTGTCACAATTTCTGCTATCCCGTGCTGAAGACACAGAATGACCAGTAATTACCCTCCAGCCCGCATCTTTCAGTGTGTTGCCATTGATTTCCTGACACCCTTACCACCCCAATCTCTCTCTCTCTCTCCATCACCCCGGAAACAGTGAACGTATCCCTCGCCACCCGACTCCTGCCGTTCAATGTGAAAGCAATGCTTTGGTTGATCATCAACTCACTAATAAAAATTAGACATGATCATTCCAGCGCTGTCAGTGTGCGCGAGCGTGCGCTTGTGTGTGTATTTGTTTGTGTGTGTTCTTGCACCATGCTGCTATGTCTCTGCTCATGCTGTGACTCGCATGACATGCGTGTGTGTGCGCAACAATTGAAAAGGATGAGCAGCTGTCAGTGGTGTAAATGAAGATAAATCAAACATCATTGAGAGTGTGTGTTGTTTACTCAGCGTGATTCCCAAAAGACGCAGGAGGGACCGAGAGAATGTGATCACAAATGTCAAACATTGATCACTCACAATTTGAAAGACATTGATAAATCAGCGCTAACCTCAACTTTTGTGCACAATAGACTGATAATATGCTCAGCAAACATGTATTCAAAATAGTGACAACATTATAATAGATTTAAAATTCTGAATTACTGTATAGTCATATTTTACAAGATCTATCTATCGTTCTATCGTTCTCTTTCGTTCTCTATCTATATTCTGTCTATTGTGTCATTCTATCATTCTATCACTCTGTCTATCTGTCTGTCTATCTACCTTCTGGTATGTTTAATGTTCTTTCATTCTATCAGTCTATTACGTGTTTTGTGTCTATATCTATCTATCTATTGTTCTGTCATTCTTCCATTCTATCTCTCTCTCTCTCTCTCTATCTCTATCTATCGTTCTAGCTATCATTCTATGGTTCTATCTATCGTTCCATCATTTGTTCCCTTGGCTGCCACCTGAAGCTTATATATATATATATGTATGTATGTATGTATGTGTGTGTATGAATTGTCTAGCAGGATTCTCTTCTCTCATTCAAACAGACTTTAAGACCACACTAGTTTCAGCCTACTATTAATGACTGTGTTAAGACCAAACAGAAGCCTCCTCCAACCGGTTGTTTAAGCAGTGGGCTGAATGAACGCTCTCGCGATGAACCGTAACCCACTACGTCTAGCACAGCAATCCAAGCCCACCTTTGATCAGCAATCATGTAGTTTAATGCTGCGCAAACATTTTGAATTGTAGAACAACTGTAATTTCTTTGAAGTTTAGTTTTTGTGCTTGCAAATATTATTTGATATAAGTGTATCCATTGCAACTTGGATTCGCTTTCCATCGATGCCTGGCGCAAAGGGCATTTACTTAGACTAAAAACTTACTTAGCTAAACGACCCATATGAATCTGCTCTTCTACTACAGACAGTATGGTCATGTGGCAGAAGGCCCCTCCTGCCCACCCCAGCCCCCTCTAGGCGGCTAGGACATAATGAAGCACACCAGGCAGGGTGAGCATTAAGGGCTGTCACTTGTATTGGCAGCTCCCCCCTTCCCAACACCTCTCAGTGCACAGCAAAGCCAGTCAGCTGGACACGGCTTCAGAATTCATTTACAGTCTCTATCGCTGACCCAAGGAAATGTAGATCCGGAAAGAAAGAGAAAGTGAGAAAGAGAAGTGAGAAAAGGATCAGGGATGTGAAAGAGTGGTGGAGACACACTTATGAAAAGTACTATTACCATGTTTTTCAGAGATGGATACTATTCGAATGTTACAACTGGCTCTTTTCAGTTCCTGAGAATTTGAATTAGAACGTCACAGAATTGTTATTCAAAGAAAATCACACAATCGATAATAATTAATAATATAGATAATAATTTTAATTGTAATCCATTCGATCATTTTGATTATTTTGACAAATAAATAGGCATCATAAATAATATGTGTATACATGTGTAAATAGCTGTGTTTAGACGCTACCTATATGTATACACATGAAAATATGAAAAATATTTTCAAGTGCGGTCATGAAATATATATAATTAGAAATAATGATACATTTTAAATAAATATTAAAAGACAAATTATATAATGCATTCGATAATTTTGATTATTTTGAAAAAAATAAAAAGAGTTATATGCAACATATCAGGGAATAAATAGGCTTCATTACTCAAAATAAAATGTGTATATACTGTACATGTGGTGTATATATCCGTGTGTGTGCGCATGTGAGAAATATTTCTGAGCGCTGCCAAATATATCGTTTTTAAATGTTTTAAAATATATTTAATATAGATACATACTGAGTAACTTAAATTATTACATTCTGGCTTAAGTATATTGAAATATATTTGAATTAAACAAAAAATCTGTAGGAGGATTTTTAAGATTTTAACATTTTATATAATAATTCAGGAACTGAATAGGAATTAAAAGGCATTCCTAATTCAGTTCTGAATGGGGCACAATCCAAATGTAACTATTATGACGTATGGATATGGTAATAATAAGTTTTCATAGCAACAAATTACCATGTCATTACCATCACTGCAGCATGGTACTGCCATAGTATTTTCGTAAGCAGAGAAGTCTGGAAAAGAAGGAAGAACTGAATACAGAATGATGGGTTTGGCAAGCAAAGAAAGTGAGAGAGAGAATCCAGAGACGGCGGGTGGGTCAGGGATGGCATAGCAGAGAGGCAGAGATAAGGTATGACAGGGTGGCGGGCCGGACTAATGCTGTAGCTGGACAAGGTCTGTGGCAGTTGAGCTGATCATCATAGTCCTGCCATCTGGAAAAGCCTGTTTCCTTTCTGCAGAGCTCATCACCTCCCCCGCATCCGACCGTACCACACCACACCACACCATAGCTCATCGCAGCACGTCAGCAGACTGGCGCAGCTCAGCACTCCAGAAAGTCCAACTCTGTCACAGAGACACATCTGCAATAAACCCCCACCCAGAACAACAGCTGAACACCACTCACAGTCTACAGCTAATGAGAGACATGGGGTGGGTGATACAAGCAGATATTTTCTCAATTACAATATTCTCGATTTTGGCAGGCATCAATATACGGTGGGATCCAAAATCTTACATAACTGTTTCTATTTAGCATTTTTCCAATGTAAGATTTTCTTTCATTAGAAATTATATTGTCAGCATGACAATTGGAGAACACAAACTCAAGCTGCAAGAACGCCATATGTTTGTGTCAAACCTGATGATCTTGTTATTCAGCAAGAATAGAAACAAGAAAATTTGACCTTTTGTGTGATCAACGTCACAAATTTTATTATTTGATTAGTGACTCATGATTCATTTTACATAACTTTTTTATAGTTTATTTAATTCGCATTTGTCTTTTTGTTTTTTAAATGGTAAGTCTGTTTTTCTTTCATTCTTTTTTTTCTCTTTAAATTTTACATTTTGAATACCAAATGTACACACTTTCAGTATGCTCACAGACTTTTGAACCATGGTGTATACATAATGATAAACCATATTTTTTATTTATCTATAAATAAAATTCATAAATTCATCATTCGAGAGTGTTAAGAAGCATTTATTGGGCCTTTCATGTTACAGGGTTTGGGACAAGGTTCCTGCTTTTCTTCCCTGATGATGGCCTTGATCCACATATCATTCAATAATTTCTGAGATAATTGACCCAATCCGAACATTTTCTCTCTGGTTTACTGGTTACAAAATAAAACATTAGATGAAAGCTTGAGAGAATTAGCAACTGCACTAAGAGGGTGGGGCTTAGAGTTAGTTACTGTCTTTGCTCCGCCTTCTTCCTCTTTTAGGTGTGTTGGTTCAAAGTAAACTGGTTGGAACGCTCTTTCCCCACCATGCAGTATTCTTTATGTTGTGGACACTGTGTACGTTAAGCACTGCAATTTTCCCCTGAGGAAATAGGCAAAGAAATTAAACTGATTCAGGAAAGCTGACAGATGAGCGAACTCCTGCAGTCCAGCAGCCGTGTGCTTCAATTGAACCTTTATTCCCTGCAGAATTTGCCCTGTATTATTAAACCTCTCCACAGAACTGACCTTCACATATATCTTACACTCCAAGTCTTTCTCGAATGTTAACCACACAAATTTATTTTTATTTTTATTCCAGTTCTGGTTATTTTGCTCAAAGTAATGATTGACACCTACCAAGAGGGCGTATTTGTAAGTCGATACATTTCCATGCATTGCTGGTAATTTTATAGAGTCTATCTGGTGGGTGTCATAGATATCTAAATCTATAGAGGAAGGGTAGATAACTTATCATCTTTCTCTTATCATGTGGAAGATGAACACATCACAATTATTGTCTCAACAATATAGATTCTGTCTTTTCAGTTGAGCACATCTTTTGTTCTATGGTGGGAATTGATCACTATATCATAGTAATTACAAGTCTGTTTTCATTGCGGAACTATGGGGAGAGAAAAGACATTGATATTGTCCAGAGAACCTCCCATTCGATGTTGTGTCTTTTTCGGAAATCCAATTTCTGGACTAACCAAGTTTTCTGCTTCAGTGAAGTGCACAGGTTTAGTCAGTCACCTACAGTGTAATTAAACCCAAACAAACTCCATCAATCAGCTGACATTAGTCCAGGAAACACACAAACACACACACACACACAATCTGGAAATCAAGTTTAGAAAGCAGGCAGCGAACAGCGTGATTACAGCAGTAGAGTGAGTCACAGGTAAGCCCTGAGGGAATGGAGACGCTAGTGGATTATAGCGCTGACCATACACACAAACACACTCGCACACACACACAGAGCAGGGTCACATGCAAAGAGGCATGTCTAAATGTTACATGTGGTGCTCAATAGCGCCTTTAAATCCCAGAAGTGGAAAAACAGAATCTTTGTTACTGATTTCTTGTAGGAGCTGTGGCCTAGCAGTTACTATACATTTTCTGACGCATTTAGCTGTGGCGCTCATGTGGGTGACTCAAGTTTGAATTGGACTTCTAATCTTTTCTGATCTCAATTATAACCTGTCTCGATCCAAAAAATCTCAAAAAGACATTACAAAAAAAAAATAACATTAAAACTCCATTGACAGGCCAAACATAATGTGCTAAAACTACTGATTGTTTAATATAATTAAACTTTTGCCCTTTTATTGATTTATTTACTTATTTATTCCAGATTAAAGAGAGAAGTCTCACAATGCACTATGACAATTCATAAATAAATTCAAAATGGCAAAAGATGTGATAGAATAAATGTCCTTAATTCTTTTAAAACAGTATGGATACAATAGAAAATGATTTGATATATTAAACTATTTTTTCCACATTTTCTTTTGACACAAATTAGGATAGCAGTCCCATCGTGCACAGTGCTGATTAGTAAATATATCCAACATGGCAGAAGAAGCAAGAAAATAAATGTATTTTATTTGTTCAATACCGAAATCGTATTGATTAAAAATAGTTGCATGCGGCACTGAATGAATAACTAAAAAAAAATCTGCATCCAAAATCACATACTAATTAGTCTTTCTTTCTTTTTTTTCTTTTCTTTTTTTCACAACCGTTAATAAAATATGTTCTGTATAGAATGAATGTGCAGTACTGTAGGAATGTAATCTGAACATACTATAACGTACTATGTAGCATCAGTTGTACCTCTCTCCAGTGGCCTTATGGGAAAGAATGTTGCCAGAACAGTTGGTCATCTGCGTATTTTTCTGTTTAATGAATATGAATTCTGACATATTACGCTCCTCACAAACCGTTTTGTTGTTCACTATATAGTAGGGAAGTATGCGATTTCGAATGCAGCCAACATGTTAATAGATTTGCATTTGCATTTCTATCAACTGTGTGGGTGGAGCTTAGTGAAGCATAAATTGAAACTGAAGCATGAACAAGTTTGCAGTCATTGTGAATGCGCACTTTTAAAGATGAGAGTTTTTAGGCCACAGATAAATTCCTGTTTCATCTGGGTTATTTTATGGAGTTTGATTTCCGTTGCACCCTTAGCATAGCACCTATGTGCTGCTCGCCTCCCTCTCTCACACACAGTAAACAGGCTTTCCTGGCGTGTATCTTTTCTCAGGAGATGACAGCTTGTTTGTGGGTGTATGTGCGTGCGTGTGTGAGTTTCTCTTTGAAGTGTCACAGCTTTTCAGACTCAGTTGCTGTCTCACTGTGCGCTGTGTGTGTCTCCGCCCCCAGGTCAGCCCTCTGCATTTGAAGCGACAAATCGGCCGTCAGCACGCATGTCGGATACCAGGCACCATAGCGTTCTGTCTTTCTCTCTTTCTCGCTCTCTGCAGATGTTCTCTCTACCTATGCAGCAGGTACTGTATATGTTTATCTGCACTTTCACACGCATACACGCAAAAACACATGAGCTCTGTTCCAATACCAGAGCGTGCTGTCTCTTTATGCAACATTTTAAAGTATCATAGGCATACTCACAATGTGAAGCCTATTCCCACTGTTGAACATTACACTTCCTCATAGGAACCTTCTTTTAGCCAGATTAAAGAAGACTGAATCATAATAGACTGTGACAATGAACATCCATCCATCCGTCCGTCCATCCATCCGAGGACAATCCCACAATGAACTGACAATGAATAAATAAATCCAAGATGGTGAAAGATGAGGAAGAATAAATGTCTTTAATATGTTCAATACTGGAATAGTATTAATTAAAAATAATTTTATATAAATAATTTTACCCAAAATTTAATGTGGCCAATTGAAGGAGACAATTCCAAAATGCACTGTGATAATGAATAAGTAAATCCAAGTTGGTGGGCAATGCAAGAGAAATGTTGATTTATAAACATCTTTAATTAAAGACAAAATTGAAAAGTATTGATTAAAAATAGTTTAATTATTAAACTATTTTATCCAAAATCTCATCATGCACTGTGCCAATGAATAAATAAAAATATGTTGAACAATGCAAAATACATTTTGATTACAAAAGTAATGATTAATTATGATTCATTCAGAACTATAAAAAATTAGTAAAAAAATTTTAATATAAATAATAAAGTATTTATTTACTTGTTTGTTTGGCCAAACTGAAGAGAGCAATCCCACAATGCACTGTGACAATACTGAATAATATTAATTAAAAATAGTTTAATTATTAAACTATTTTATCCAAAATCCCATAGTGCACCATACCAGTGAATAAATAAAAAGCTGTTGAACAATGCAGGAGAAATATTGATTACAAAAGTACTTATGATTCATTCAGAACTATAAAATTTTGCAAAAATGTTTCATATAAATCATAAAGTATTTAACCTATTTATTTTTGGGCCAAAGAGTAATCCCACAGTGCATTGTGACAAAAATAGTTTAATATTTAAAAAAATAAAATTTCATATAAACTAATATAAACAGATTTACCCAGAATTTAATTTGGCCAAATAAAAAAAAAAAAAAAAAACAACAATGAGATGGCGGACGAACCAAGAAAAATGTTAATTATAAATGTACTTAAATTAATGTAAATAAAAAACAGCTCATGTAGTGCTAAGGCAAAACACACCATCTAGTGTCTTCCTTACTACACCTACCTGTCTGCACAGGGTACTCGGATCATCATAAAACGTATACATTATCTGCATTGATCTCGGTAGGCAAGGAAAAACCTCTCAACAGTTTGTCTTTGAGCTCACCTCCTTATGTTTTATGACAGGTGTATGTCTGCTGGATGCAGTTTCCCCTGAGCTTGATTCCATTATGAATAGTTGAGGTGAAGGAGGCTGTTGTGGACGCTGCTCACTCTAACAAGGGTTGCTCTCTCTGTCTCTTTCCTTCTGCAGAGACAGGGTGACAGTGGGCTGTGACAGCTTTCCCTAATGACCCGTTTCTGTGTGCTGACATTTTGGGTGGCAGCACAGATGCCAGGCATGCAGAAGGGGGCGTTACTGCCGCTGGCAGATCTCGCTCCAAATAAATTACTGTCAGAGGTGTTGCTCTCTCTCCCTCTCTCTCTTTCTCACTTATGTACACAAAATGCAGCAGACTTGCACCGTGTCCTAACCAGGCATGATGCGACTGTTCTGGCGACAAGCAATTTGTCTCTTACACTGAAAGTGAAACTGTTATGTGATGTGACACAATCACAGCCAATCAGAAGATATGTGATGTTCAATGTACAGCTGTGTGAAGTAGGATTTTAGGCCAATGAGATTTCATTTTGGGCAGGGCTATCCAGCGCAGAGAAATGCTGAATAGAAATGTTCTTAATTAAATGTCATTAATTCATTTGATTCTAAAAAAAAAATAGTTAAATATATTTTTTATTAATGCTTAAGTGACATACAAAACACTCCTCAATAGACAAAAAATTGAAACAATTCCAACATATCCAAAAACATATCTACTAAAAAAATAACTAAATAAATAAACTCAAAAAGTTTGTATATTTAAACCTATATTTTAGTTAGTACTAAGTTTTACGTTATACTAATAAGTATAACTTATTAGTTATTTAAGATATGTAAGTTATGAGGTGCAGTACTAATAAGTAATACTACTACTAATGACATTAACTATTTACTATAAAATAACAATATTATTCTAATACAATATTTAAAAAAAAATGTATTTAAATTAAAAACTGATTATTCTACTCACTATTTGTTTGAGGTATGCATTCTTATGCTTATTACAGTATTAGCATAGCAACATGCTATCATCAAACTATCAAATATTGATATTAATTGTGAGGTCTGTCTTTCCTGCAATGCACTAATTGTGTGCCATGCAGTTTCTTTCTATGTAAAAAGCTTAAAATTGTTCACATAATCATCAAACTCTGTTGAAATCAGTCATGAAGTGTGGCTCATGTGGAGCTTATTTGTGCAGAGCTGTTGCCTATGTAGTATAAATTTTTCTACTCAGTGTTTCCATGAGTTGTGTATTTGTATCCCTATTTGAGTATTGTGGCATTAGCGTAGCAACATCATCAAAATGTGTTGAAATTAATTGTTAGGTCCGCTTTCTTGTGGCACATTATTTGTTGTTGTCTATGTAGAAAGCTCAAATTTGTTCCTTATAAACAGTCAAACGCTACTGAAATCAGTAACATATCTCTAATGTCGAGATTATTTCGAGTTATTGTCTATGTGCTTAAGAATCATTCACTTATAAATTATATTTAATTCAGTACTGATATATATATATAAATATATATAAACTAGTCCAGTGTAACGAGAAATTGATTATTCTATCAGTATTTGTGTGAATTAGGCCTTATGTATTTTTATTCTTATTGGTGTATGTTATTAGCATAGCAACATGCTATTGTCAAACTCTATTGAAATTATATGTGAGGTCTTTCTTTACTGTGATGCAATATTTGCACGCAGCCCCCAGAGTTGTTGTCCATGTAAAAAGCTCAAAATTGTTCACAATGAATCATCTCTTATAAAATCAATTATGAGGTGCGTTTCTCATGTGGATCTTATTCATGCAGAGCTGTTGACTATGTAGTGCACTCAGAATCATTCACTTATGAATTATATTTCCTTTATTACCGATAAGTATCAATTGGAAAATAGTTTAGTGCAATGAAATATGGATTATTCTATTCAGTATTTCTCTAAGTTGCCTATTAGAGTTTTGTGGCATTAGCGTAGCAACATGCTATCATCAAAGTCTAATGAACGAATTTTCTCCTGTGTTAGTGGCACAGATTCTAATTAAGGATCAGATTTTATGGATGTACACATACGTGAGTCATGATTAACACGTGTACACACTGCCCATATTGATCAGACATGGCTTGCATAATTCAGCTGTTACTCTCTGTAAAAGCACAAATTCAACATAGGCTGTTACACAGCAGTTTATCTCATTTCCATTGATTTGTATGCGGCCACACTAGCCTCATGTTAGCGACGAGGGACAGGCTAATGCCCAGCCACCATTGCTTCTCCGCTTCCATTCACATTTATTTAAACAAATGGAGGAGATGATCAATGAAGCTAAAGATTCTACAGTGAGGGAATTAATGGGCATTGCCCGGCGTATGCAATTAGTCTGTGGTATTATTGAGTTGTCTTATTTCAATGGCTAATTTGTTATTCTGTGGAACATCTCTCCCCAGGGCCACTACTGATGGTGGCGTTTTTGCATATAGCGGCTTGATTCACCGTTAAATGGCATATCGCAAAAAAACCTAGCATGGCTTTGTCACAAATGACAGTGAAAGTGGTGATGCTTACAATGACGAAAGGCGAAAAGAAGAAAAGACACCCGTGATTAATAAAAATAGAGAGATTGCAGTTCAAAAGAAGGCGGTTCGGTTTGACAGGCAGGCAGAGAGCTACATTCAACATGCTAATATTGAGTAATCACGTCTCTAGATATTTTACGAGAGTAGGTAACATCCCAGCTGGCCTCTTTTTTCCATCTCTTCACTAGAAAATAATTAAAGCCTTTGTTTGTGTTTTTATTAAGGAATAAAAAGAATAGCTTGGAGCCTAAATGGGTTTGGTGAAGTTACCCAACTGTAGCATTTTGTGATGGTAGAGCTCATTCACACGTCTGGATACACTTTGGTTACTACTCATTCCTTTTTTCCAAAGTTGCGAAGGATATTTCAGAGCAAATTATAATGATTTCCCCCTGGTGTAGCAGTTTGTTAATCTTCTGGAATTAAAACTATTAAAAATAAATGGCAGCAAGCAGGTCACGTACTTTCAGAGGATCATGTGCCATAGCAAAAAAAAAAAGAAGAAGAAAGAAATAGCAAACATTTTATTGTTCATTGTTTTTCCAGTGACAATTTTGAGTTTTTAAAACTTTAGTGTTTTTCAAAACAGAAGTTTTGCTCGCCAAGGCTGTGTTTATTTAATCAAAAATACAGTAAAATATTATGTAGTACTGTGAAATATTATTTCTATTATTTATTTTTTTTGAATGCATTTTAAAATGTAATTTCTTCCTGTGATGGCAAAGCTGAATTTTGACGCCAGTCTTCAGTGCCACATAATCCGCTGATTTGGTGCTTAAGAACATTTTTAAATCATTATCAGTGTTGAACATAGTTGTGCTGTTTAATATTTTTGGGGAAATAGTCATTTTATTTTCAGGATTCTTTGATAGAAACTTCAAAACAACATTTATATTAAATAGAAATCTTTAGTAATATTATATGTCTTTACTGTCACTTATGATTGATTTAATGCATCTTTACTGAATAAAAGTATAATTTAAAAAATGATACAATATTAATCTTATGTATGTGAAACTAATATATAAGAAAATATAAAAATGTGGATGTATATGTGTGTGTATTTATATATACACTTTACAGTATATAGTATATATAGTGCATGACTGTGTGTTCTTCAGCAAGTCAGAATGTTCAAATGTCTTTCTCTGCATATTAATATATGCACACACACACACACACACACACACACACACACACTATATATATATATATATATATATATATATAATCTTTATGTTGGCTTCTAACCTCAAGCTTATTTTGTCGGAAATGGGTGAGACCAAATAAAGAAGCTAGCCAGTGCTTGATGTGCTCATATTGTCAGTCAGTCTCACAAATAGAGTTCACCAGAGCAAATATGATGAGCGTTTACAATTCTTCAATCCTTTAGCTGAGCGCGTGGATGACCCTGTGGTCACAGTCATCAACGGGCATCTCGAGAGGCTTTATCACATGCACACAGTCTCACATACACAACAGCAGCTGAATAAACACTTGTGATTTGTTGCTTCCATCTCCTGATGCCCTCTCCCTCCATCCACTCTGCCCCACAGATCTCTATTGATTACAGAGAGAGGGGTGATAAACACATGTGAGGGCTAAGTGCTGCTCCTGGTGTTGTCATCAGTGTGTAATGGGTATAATACGGTCATAAACAGAGTGGTTGAATCCACACTAAAACAGTTGCTCTTTTTGAATGCACCACTGACAGGACAGTTCGGAGAGATTTAAAAATGAGAATTTGTCTGAAATGGTAAGAACCTCCTTATCAGACAGGTTTCAGAGGGAGGAAGACCGCAATGTAAGTCAGATTTGAATAGTTACATAATGAGATTCCTCATCGGATGTTTGAAGGCAGCATAGATTTATCCTTTGCTACCTATGATATCCCACAATCCTGTGCGTGCATTTCATTGGTTGTTCAGAGCAGCTAAAATAATTTATTTCCTTAGTTCCAGTTAAAAGTTTGTGTGTGTGTGTGTGTAAAAAACTTTTCTGTCGTACTGTTATAATAGGCTACTATATATATATATATATATATATATACACACACACACACACATTGTATTATTTTTATTAATTGTATTAATATTTATATTTTTTATATATTTACCCTTATATGATATATTAATATATTACACTATATAACATGTATATTATATACGAAAGCTTCATATATATTTCACACTCATACATATACACAAACACACACACAAACTTGTACTAT
Source organism: Sinocyclocheilus rhinocerous (assembly GCF_001515625.1). Lineage (NCBI taxonomy): Eukaryota > Metazoa > Chordata > Actinopteri > Cypriniformes > Cyprinidae > Sinocyclocheilus > Sinocyclocheilus rhinocerous. The sequence continues at coordinate 117,006 of NW_015627892.1, read as the reverse complement.
AATATTTTATTACACTATTATATATGATATATATTAATTTATTATGCTATATAACACATGTAAACTTTTATATTAGATACAAAAGCTTTATATATTTCTATTATACTATTATTTAACTTTTTTTTCAAACAAAAACTTTTTTTTAAAGCAGCCGCAAATATTTTATTTTATTTTCTATATTGTTTTATACAGTTGTTGATTTGTTGCTGGATTTGTTGACACTCGAACAAACTGCAGTGTTTTGTAAGGGCTACAGAGCAACAGTGTTAGATTCTTCAGGGAAATCAACCTGCGGATGGCTTACTTATAGTTGTCTCTACATATTAAACTGGGATAGAAGAAAGCATTTTAACATCGAAAAATTGCACACAGCAGCTTTAACTGACACTATGATCATAATATAGGACAGTTGGGAAGAGTAATAAAGCTACTGATTAGAAGAAAACCCCAGAGCATGGGCTTCATCTAGCCTGCCTTTACTCTCTTAATATGCTAGAACTGATTCATTATAAGCATGGGCCATAAGGCATCACTTCACTAGGACACTCAGAACTGCAGGGAAAATTGCCTGAGACTGCAGTGGAAGCAACAGGTGGCCCAGGTGTGTTGAGGTGTATCTCGGCCCCACATGTTCTGCGGGACGCCAACGACCCCCACCGAGACAAATCAAGTGTTTTATCTTCAAACGGTCTCTAGTATGAATAATAAGTGCAAGATGAAACAGAAAAGCAGGACATGAATATCTAAATACCATCTGAATATCTAAATCTCCTTCTAGTCTGTTCTATCTCTCTGAAATTGCAACGTTTGATTACTCTATGAACCACGTGCAACAGAGTGTGTGCAATGTCAATTAAAATTATGCAGATTTTTTTCTCATTCAGGGTAGTTACTAAGCATTTACATACTCTAAAAAATCATGCATATGCATTAGCAGTGGGGAAAAAATAGCTGTAATAACAAAACGCTAGCTAACGTTTGTCATAGTGTCATGGTTAACATGTATTAGTATATTTCTTTACCCGTTTTAATGGTGGTGAGATCGTTTACCTTGCAGGATATTGTTTTCAAGGCTGAAAACCGCTTTAATTCTGATGGTGGTAAGTAATTTTCATTAAATGTCAATTTGGTATTAATTCAGAGCAAAGCTTAAATAAAATTGTGTTCATTAATCACTCTGCCGTCCAGTAGGCTGCTAATTAAAACGTTTTGGGGCTCGCTCGTTAGTCACCCGCAGACCTGATTGTTAATGTCGACTCATTGTCCTCCTTTTCACCGCTATCATTTATTTTCTTTGCTGTTCGTGTATACTCTTGTTAATTATTAAATGTCGTCTTTTTTGTCCTCTGTGACACTTTGTGGATAACTATCAGAGGGGTTTCACAGGTGAGGACAGAGAGCTGCGGTCCTAAGGGCAATGAATACCAAACAGAACATTGATCTCTATATTCACCACTTCTGTTTCTGCCCTCATCCATTCATGACTCAAATTAAAGCCACTGCCCGGATACATCTGTAAATATACAGTAGATTGTGTGCATTCATTTATTCTATGAATCGCATTAACAGCTTGTTGTTGTTTAAAGTATACCGATTTCAATTCAAGGCATATATATATATATATATATATATACAGGTGCATCTCAATAAATTAGAATGTCGTGGAAAAGTTAATCTATTTCAGTAATTCAACTCAAATTGTGAAACTCGTGTATTAAATAAATTCAATGCACACAGACTGAAGTAGAAAGAACCAAAGACTTAAACTACTTCAGTCTGTGTGAATTGAACATATTTAATACACGAGTTTCACAATTTGAGTTGAATTACTGAAATAAATGAACTTTTCCACAACATTCTAATTTATTGATATTGATGTGTCTATATATATATATATATATATATATATATCTGTGTGTGTGTGTGTTAGTTAGTCATAAAGTTTCTATATTATAGGTGATTAATTGAAAATTATTTGTTGAAGTGTTGAAAGTGACATCAGCCAAAAATGAAAACTGTTTTAGGAGCTATATATATCAGAATCAGAATCAGAATGAGCTTTATTGCCAGGTATGTTTACACATATATATGATATTATTATTATTATTTTTTTTATCAACCAGATCTTTCTGTATGGTGCTGGACCAAGGAAGGAGTCAAGGAAATATCCAGAAGTATTACCAGCAGTTACATATATTAATTTCACACTGCAGGATTACAGCATTCAGCATTTGAACAGCATTACATGCTGGGAAATTAAATTTCAGCAGTGTTCTGTTTTTCTGGACTCGAATTGCAAAATTGATGCGCTACAATGGATCGAAATGTTCATAGAGCATTCTGTGCTCTGATGATATGGGATTACATATGATGACATCAGCCTCGTGTTTGAGCACGAGTAATGTTTGAGAGGAACTGACTGGACTACAATCATGCTGGTTAGCCCAGAAAACTAATCATGGCTGTAGGGGGAGCAGAAGTTTCTGTGGAGAGCTCTGGAATTACAGGGTATGAGGAGGCTATTTTAGCTGTAGAGTTTGCCTTCTGTTGCATCAGCTCGCATGCTGGATTCGTTTTAAAGCTTATTAGGTAAACAATCACATTAGTTTATTGTACTTTATACTCACAATTCATTACCAAATTGCCTGCGTGGTGGGAATTTGCATTGGGAACCAATATTTCTGCATCTACGCTGCAAGACTTTACGCACAGATCCAACATTGTGAAAAGCATCTAATTTTTTATTCCACATGTTAACATTCACTTCTTTCTTCTCAGAATTGTGAGTTTATATCTCACAAATAGGACTTTTATTTTCAGAGTTGCGAGTTGCAGTCTCGCAAATCTGAGTCTATATCTTTCAATGCAGACTTTTCTTCTCAGACTTGCAAATTTATATTCCACAAATCAGACTTTTCTTCTCAGAATTGTGAGCTTATATCTCGTAATTGCAAGTAATTCTGAGTTTGTCTTGCAATTCAAAATTGTAAGAAAAAAGTCACAATTACCTTTTTTTATTATTCTGTGGTGGAAATATTTTCTAACTATACATCATAAACATATGCATAAGCGCTTTCATTGAATCTATGTTTTAAATGCATTTGCAAACCTTATGATTTCATAACAGACCTCACTTGTTTGTGGTGTAACAATGGCCAAATAAAAGACCAAATTAAGAGGAAAAATGTTTAGATGTTTATCAGATGGCGAGACATATTAGATACATATTGGATCCCTATTGGAATGACAGACTGAATCTGATGTGAAAAATCCTATCTTGTTGTTTTTTTTTGTTTATACACATGCAAAAAGATCTGATATCTTTGGAACTGGATGAAAAAAGTTGGTTGACAGTGTAAATGCTGCTTTAGTGCTCGAACAACTTTTGAAAAGTTTGACACTTTTTCATTGTGATCATTAAATGTGCTGCCTTGTAATGCATTGATTGAGTACCACCACCTGCTTTGAATTTGATTGCTTTTCTTGCTCTACAGCACTAAAAAGTGATATCTTATCGCCAAAACTGACCTGCTATAGACCACAGGGACCCTTTTGAATCTCTCCTTTCCTCATTTTTCCACCTCTATTGAAAGGATCTCAGAGTACTAATTTGAGATGAAACTAATCTCCAATATGCATTCTCCTCTGATTGAAGGATTTGGATTACTTACTTACTTATGCATGCCTGGTGCTGGTCAGCCTGATGGACCAGAAAAACGTAGTCAACCAACATAGCCTTTCTCATGATACTGATTGACCAAAGAAGCCATGTCAGCTAATTGGGTCAAATCAAACAGTCAAATCAGTTAATTTTAGTTTAAGTATTCCTTTCTATTTGCTCTTGCAATCACCTTTTATTTATTCATTTATTTTGGGATATTGTAAGAGCTAACTTACAGAGTTTTGATAAATAAAAAAAAAAAAATATAACATATAATTGCAACTTAAATATACAACTTTATATATAATGACGAGCTAAAAGACAAAGCAGAACATTTAGGAAAATTATAAAAAATGAAATTTATATAATTTAAAAAAGTTAACAATTATAATATAAAAAATTGATAATTGTATAAAAAAAGTTAAAGCATATGATAAAAGAATAGTGTAGGTCGACTTACTGTAAGAAAAAGTTAATTTAATTTTAGTTTAAAGTAGTTTAAACTAGTTACAATTTTTGTTAATTATCAGAAAAGCTAAAAGACAATGCAGAATAAATAAATGCATTTTGACAAAACTGCTAATATTGTAGGCTATTTGTGTCATTTGTATCAGCTAAATTAATAAATATAAATTAAGTTTTTTATGATTAAATAAACCTTTTTCTGCTTTGTATTTAGGAGGGCATCACAAAAACATTGAGAACCACTGGGTTAACCTATTTAAGAAGCATGCTGGGTACCGGCATCCAAAACTCAACATATGCTGGTCTTTTCAACAGGGTGAGAACCATGCAAGAGGAGAGGCTGGGCTGGGACGAGAGCTGTGCATTTTTTAAGGTCGTCAATTATGCACGGTAGCCACCCAGTGCCATATGTCACTGTCAATTCCATTTGCCAGCATCGTGCGCCGGTGTGCCGGTTTTGTGTGTGTTAAATAATGCAGTGCAGAAAGGTCAGAGGAGATGCAGAAAGGGCGGATGCTCGACTCGATTGTGAAGGTTTGTGCAGGGCTTGCAATACCAGCGTTAATTCACAGATCAGTTCAAATAATAAAATGCATATTGTAAATGTCAAACAGAGGCAGGCCAAGAGTAATCCACCTCTGCTGGGAAATAATGGATAGTCTCCGGGCTTATTTCAGCGTATTCCACTGGAGAACGAGACAAAAGCCAACTTTATATTGCTGCAGCAGTAATGTTAGATCAATCTTTAGAGTCAGAGATTACACTATAAATCTTCCTTAGCATTTGCATACTTCCTTCCAGTGTACCTCTCTCTCGAGCAGGAAAGTCTAACAAAGAGTTCTCAGATGAGATGGATGAAGTGTCATACTCCCCTAGGCATAAAGCAGCATCAGTGGGAATGTCACAGACATTGTGGGGAAACGAAAGGGCATCGGCAGGTGCTCACGAGACAATTAAGTGCATGGCGCATCGTTTTCCTTTAACCGTTAAAAATTATTGCGATGATCAAGAGGAAGGTGACAGCAACAAATATCCCTGTGTTCGTGTATGTGTGTGACACTCGCTCCCATCGTCGAGATCAGAAGAGCTGAAGGTGAACGTGAGTCATTCTCCTACATTATCAGAGCTTGTTTGGCAGCAATGTCAGAGGCAGAGACGCATCCTCCCTTTATCCTGAGGGCCTCTTCATCACGCCACGTGGCGGGGGAGGCTGCGGAGAGGCAGTGGGAAAATGACGAATGGCCTATTGTGTAATTAATGAGAACTGTGTTGATTTCCACAGATAATTTAGCACGCTTGTGAGAGTTTGACTCCTGATCTCCATTTACCCTCCTTTATGGGCTTGGAATTGCGGGTGTAGAGTGTTAACCTTGGGTGAGTTTGCTTGCATGCACTCGCTCGACACACGCCTGTGTTACCGCTTTGATGTGATTAAATATATATACATGTGTATATTTATATATGTATATACACACATAATTACATTTAATTTAAAATTTTAATAATTTAAATATATATTTTATTTCTATTAAAAATTACAATTACAGTAGTTAGATTTTTTAATTCTATTTATTTATTTAGCATTTCATTCCATTTTAATTCTGCTTTCTTATATTCAGATTTAAAGTACAAATTTGCATCCTTTTTACCTCAATTCAAATTTAGGGACTGTATCATAATTTTATCTTGATTTAGCTTTGAATATCTGGTGTATTTAGCTTATTCATTTTGTGTGGATTTGTTATTCTTTTGGTAAACGTATTAATAGAGTAAATAAAGTCATAATTGAAATAGAGTGCCACTTTTTCCCCTCTGTCCAGCCCCTGAGCAGCATGACAGATGTCAGGAGAATTTTAATGAAGCCTTGGTTCAAACCAGGCCCTTTCGGGCACATACCGTTTAAACTCATCATCCACACTTGAAAGTAACCCTTCTGCTACATGGCATGCCTTGCTATGAAAAAAATTATCAGCAATAATTTAGATGGAAGTGTCTCTAAAGATCTTATCTGTGGTAGGGTAATGGTATGCATATTTTGTCTGGAGATGGAATTAAAGATGCGTAGAGGACTGTGAAGCGGGAGTGAAGGGAACGAATGGTGATAAAGTCTGTGGTAGTTTCAGACGAGCTTCAGGGTCATCCTGCGCTAAACAAATGTTACAACCTCTCTGGTGATTTTCAGTGTTTTTAAATGTGTGGATATGAGCTCAGAGAGCTCACTGTTATGGCATGGACTATCGTAGAAGTCACATTTTTCAATAATCTTGGCAAAGGAACTTCTAGTAAGTTTGGCATTTTATACCTATGCATATTACACTGAGGGCTGTGCAAAATTCATGTGTGGAAATACGAATTCAGTTGAACCCCAATCTATCGATCATTCTGTCTATTCATAAGACCTAGAAACCTTTAAACTGATTTTAAAACATTCAATTTTTTTTTTTTTTTTTTCGAGTCAATTTGGCTTTTTCTAGTGAAAAATTACAGTTAATTTTTCTTCCTTAATTGCAAATTTGCAATTCTGCATCTTGTTTGCTACATCAGAAACTAAACTGTAGTTTACAAGAAATTCAGTTATTGTATTCAATTTAAAATAATTCAATTCTGAATGAAAATAAGCACATTTTGCTGATTTGCACTCAGCTCAGGTAAAACAGTTGTTCTTTGTGAATTTCTATTACTTCTTATTTGTCAAGCAAGCGCGGTGACTTAAGACAATTCACCCGATGATAGTTTAGGAATGTAAAACAAGTCTTCGTGCTTCTCCAAGGCTGAGCGTCTCAGATGTTTGCCAATTATTGTGGCAATACATATTTAATCACTTGTTGCTCCTTTTACATTTATTTATATAGTTAGCTCCACGAATGGGTGTTCTTTGGCTTCTAATGAGGAAATGCAGTGCTCTGGATGGGGTAAATGATGCCGACTATCAAAACTTACGACAAGTGCGTAAATCTCATTTGCATATTTAAATATTTTGAGATGGAGATCCTCGACTGGTGAAGGATGTTGTTCTAGTGCATTTACATTAAAGTATCCATATGTCGTACACTAACCCATCTCAAGCTTTTCTAGGATGCGACGCACACCCTCGGCCAGCGGTATTCCTCTGTTGTCAGCTGTGCCCTGAATATGTGTGTAGCATTTTAGTAGATCCGCCTGTCCTAGTGGCCCATCTAAGGGTGACTGGCTCCGTTTAATTAAAACCCACACACACACGGTGAAGCATGACCATGCAACAGCCTGCATAAATAATTCACAGGCTGAGGTACGGTTTTGGGCTTTCTGTAATGAGCTGAAAGCTAGCCGCAGGGAGCTAAACAAACTCGTCCGAGCGCTTCATCAGAGAGGTCCAACCTTGGCATGGACAGCGCAGGATTCCAAATGTTTGTCCCACCACGTAAGCCATGTGAAACCCCTGTTACCTGCAGTGCAGCTGGCGATAAAGCCCTAAATCTTATGTAAAACTCCAACTCGAGTCAACTGCAGCAGCAAAAGTCTGACAACGGCGCTCTCAACCTCGCCACGAGGAGCTCATTAAAGAGCCTGCCACACAATGTCCCTTACGGTGGCAATTTGGTCTGGTCTCAAATCCTAACCAGAGGTGAAACAGCGCTTTAATGAATGAAACATTTTACCCAATGGTAGCACATTGCAAGCCAGGTTTTCAGGCTTCAGAAATGTGCCAACACATCTCTGCGGTGCTGACTGTACTGGGTAATGCCCACAAAATAGCATCTCTACACTTATTAATAATGAGACGTCTAACAAGATTGTTTTCTTGTCCAAAACAGATTATCCGGGCGCAAGATCAATGTGCATTTCGGGCGCTCTCTGAAACAGACTGTTTGTCAAAACTGCAATTATCCATCACGATGTCATCATAAAATTTCCAGATTTAAAATGAAGCGGACGGAGAAGAAAAGAAAAGAAAAGAAAGCGAAAAAAGAAGATGGATCGTCACAAAAAGAGAAGAAAAAATCTGTCAAGGGTATTATAGAAGCGGCTCAAAAAGGGAGCCATACATCAAAGCGGCAGACAGCCATTTGTTAGAGAGGAATAATAGCTGTGATACATGTCAGCCCCTGTGACCTGGGGAAACAATAAAGCAGGTTTGGAGCTGCCTAAGAGCAATGACCTTGTGCCGTTGAATCCGGCCCAAAAAGAAAAAAGAGATGGAAGGTGGAGAAACAATTACAATCTATATAAAGTCTGATCCTGTCCTCTACTGCTCACTGGGGCCAGAGAAGATTGTTGTCTGGTCCTCTCTAAAAAGCCTCTTTTCCTGCAGTTAGCATGGAAGTTGCAATGTTAGACTTGTTCCTCAACCACAGGGCCATTGCCTTCTAAAATTGGGTCTGGAATAAAGAAGCTTGTTCGCTCTCTTCCATCAAGTCGACTGGAATTAACTCTGTTTTATCTTTGAGTTCAGTTGTGGATTGTGAGGCAGAATTTCATGAGGCAGAATTGCTTCAAAAGATGATGAAGATGTAGATCCTAATGTACCCTGTCATGCAGGCGCTTGTGTGGTACATCCTTGGTGTTGCACAGCTGAAGGCGAGTGCTAAAACTGCCCTGTAGATGTAATAAGATTGCTTGTGAATTTCAAGTGTTTCTCACTGCAGAGCTCTGTGGATCAGGACATAGACCTGTGTCAGTTCTAATCAAGCTTTTATATGTAAAAATCTATTCATTTCTTTTACATTGTTACATTAGTTTCCTCTGAACTTCTGCTTGAATCTCCCAGAACCCTCTTGCAGCTCCCTAGAATAGTCCTTCCAGGCTACACTTTATTTCGATAGTCCACTTTAGACTTTCTACTACTTATAAGTAGCTACATGTCAACTAACTCTCATTAGAGTATTAGTAAACTATTAGTAGACTGTTAAGCTAGGGTTAGTAGAATAAGTTGACGTGGGAGACCATCAAAATAAAATGCTAGCAGATATTAAGTAGACAGTCTACTAATAACTCTAATGACTGGTAGTTGACATGTAGTTGTGAAGTTATTTATAGTCCGCAGAATGTGGACTATCAAAATAATTGAAAATAATTTTATATACAACATAATAATTTTATTATAGTAAAATAGTTCTTGCCAGACATCCCTCCGAGAGTTGTCATGACGCAGCAATATTTATTACATGCTCACAGCAGCATCTTGTGGATGTATTGGCAGTAGCAAGTCTCGGTACTTTCTCTGCCGCAGCAGCTTAGCAGATCTATTCCGCCAAGACCAAATACATTAAAATTGCCATGTACATTACCATTCCAATCCCTCCGAGAGTTGTCATGACAGAAATATATAGAAATATATATATATATATATATATATATATATATATATGTGGATTTGGAATGAATGTGGGTAAGTAAATGAGTAAACTATTCCTTCACTCCATACTCCATATTTGGCTGACTTTCAGTAATTCTATAGAGTTTCAGTCTCAGATTAAATTTTTCAAAGTCATTAACAGTTTGGTCTTGACTCCAACTTAAAGTCCAAAGGCAATA
>NW_015627892.1:93229-107085 GCF_001515625.1 Sinocyclocheilus rhinocerous | reverse complement strand
TGAATGATGAAAAAATCCGCCAAGTAAATAAAATAAGTGATCAAAATCTTGAAAAAATGGGCGGTATCCTCTGCTCTCAAACGGTGGGGGCGTGGCCGGATGGGAGGATGAAGGCCGAGGCGGGAAATAGTCGGTTCGGCCCCATTTACCAGTAACAGTGGATTATCAGTGAATCCCAGTTGTCTCCGATGAAAGTTTATAAATTTATCCGGTGTAAATTGATCACCGCAGAGGCGGATTTTGGTGGTGATCCTCAGCTCTCCATCAAGGTGGCTCTTCACAAAATTAATCCAACTCTTTTTGATATAATCATTATTAGGAAATTTAAATAAGGACACCGAGCTGTTTTGTATGTTATCGCAACCAGGAAATACGCATTTCAGTGACAAAGGCATAGCTAGCTGTGTAGGTAATTTATAATGCATTCAGAAACAATTCTCAGAATTGACTTTACAGGGACTTTAATTTTATAGAACTTTAATTTGAGGTGTTGCAGGTGCGGTGGACCCAACTGGTGGGCTGGTGCCTTTTCCGATACTGGCGAAGGCTCCGAAGCAGAAAAGCCATATCTTTTGCACTGGAGATTGTAAGGACAAATCAAAAAGAGCTATTCAACCGGCAGAGGACAAAAGACACCCACGCAAAGCGTGCATTGTGCCATCCAGATAAAGGTCTGTGAAAATGGCAGAGCCCAACTGGCATTCACACAGTGACAAGAGGGCGAAAGGTGTGAAAGAAGCCATTGAGGAGCATCTCCCACCGCTGAATGGAGGGATAAGGGTCTTCAGCGGGAATGAAAGTAGCAGAGCACAGGGCTCCCGACATGTCATTGGAAATGAATGAAGAAAATGGTGTGCTCTGATCTCGCTGTGTGTGTGTGTGTGTGTTATCACTTAGGGTAAAGCCGTGCATCTCCACTGCAATAATACCAGGCAGCGGAGCCTTTCTTTTGAAGGTATGGCAGGGTCAAATGTAGATTTATTTGTTTGAATGCTCCAAAGGGGATTGAGATAGACTTCACTTAATGGTCTGATGGTCGTCTAAAAATACTTGACCCCCTAAGAGCTACTCAGACAGACCATTGTTCTCTTCCTCAAAAAGAGGCCCAAGTAATTAATAGCAACTTTATTGAATCATGCAACCATGGTCTGTGATTATAAATGAATTAATTATGAGACAATTAAGCCTACACCCTACTTTCTTGGGCCTATTTTACATGCTCCGGACTCCCAAAAGGATTCTGGGAAGTTTTCAAGATTAAACACATGTAAGATCTTGTGCAGTCACTGCTACAACGAAGCATGTCCTCGTGAACTTACTCAAGGTGAAAACTATTACCAAAGCCTGCCCGGCAATAAATTTCTATTGATTCTTCATACAAGCAACTTCTTCCCGATAAGCCCCAGAGCTGCTAAGATAATGATTTTTGCATGTGCGAGTCCATTCTCAGGCCTTTAAAACATCTGAGACGGACAAAGAAGTTTGCACACTGTAGTTGGCCCAAGTGCTCAGGAAAGTGACACAGAGCTTGTGTGGTTACTTACTCCCTGACATGGGATATGGGCTTTAAATAATTAACGAAGAGACAGGAATAGAGTAAAAGAGACAAAAGCAATCACTGAGGAGGGAAACTGTTGCCAAGAACCAAGGAAAAACACAGATTAACTGTTTTAAACATCTCATTATTTTAGTTAAGTGTAATGGTTAACATGAACTTTGGGAAAATGTTCACAGAATATATCTTTGAGAGTTAGAGAACAGTCAGTTTCAAGGAGAACTTTTCCCTCTGGAAATCACAGTACAATGTTACCTTTTTGTCTGTAGAGTACAAAGGTAATTCTTAGTATAACTGCTTTGCTGTGGTGTTTTAATTTCTTAAAGTCGATGTGAAATCAAAACTGATGCTATTTATTTTTCTTTATATACATTTCTGGTCTCATTGGTTCATGTTATTCCAAAGAAATGTAGAAACTTATTCTGCCTCTAAAATCACATTTTTCACCAAAGCCTTTTTTTATATATATTAATCAATTCCCACCCAACATTTTTCCCATTGAATTTGGAAATCCAATACACATTATTGAAGTGAAATGCACTTAAAAATAAATAAATAAATAAATAAAATAAAAATTAGCTTTGAAACATTTTTCAACACAACACTCAGAAATTGCTTGTAAATTTCACAAACATTTATGAAAATGGCATGTGCATTGAATTAAACGTGAAATATTGAAGTTGAATCTTTGTTTTTAATTATTTTATTTTTATTTATTTATTGATTTAATTACAGTTTTTACATCTTTTACAGTGTGAGTGCCAACTCCATTTTATTAAAAAATGCCATATTTTCCTTCCTTTCTCTTTTTCTTTCTTCACTGACTGTCGTCACTTTTTTTCTGTAAATCTGTGTGCAGACATCAGTGGGTCTGGCACTGATGGATGCTGGGATACATTGATTAGTGTGGCTGTTGGATGGGTGATGTAGTAGAAAGCAGGTGAGAATGTGCCTTCTAGTTCGTAAATATCATTACTGTACGGGCCAAAGTGGAGAGGCGGGATGTGACAGTCTTCATGTGACAGTCAGTCTGGGTGGCTTGACTTTGTGTTTATTGGAGACGTTTGCTGAGGGACAATACTTCATAAATACTTGTCACACATGATAAACAGGAAAGCAAACAGAGGCATGTTTGATTGTTGTGGATTAAGTTTTCCATATGTGTGTTTGTGTGTAGTTATGCGTTAGTGAATATATTTCATTTTTCTGATATTATTACACAGGTTTGACCACATTCTCCTTTTTCTTTTCACACAATATTACTGAATTGTATTTGAAGGACATTCTGTCAAAGCTCTGTATTTTTGAGAACACTTGCAAGAAAAAAAAAAATCACTACAGACGTAATGAATATAAATGCCACTTTCAATTAAACAAATACTGTTAATTTTTCTTACTTTTTTGAGCTTTTAACTTTTTTCCCATAATTGTGTTTTACCAGCATCTGTAAACATTAAAGTATTTTATAAAGTATTGTTTTACTTTAGTTATTAATTTTTAATTTTTGTGTTTTCTGTTTTCATTTTTACTTTAATATTGTGTTAATTCTGATGTCTTTTTTATCATCATCGTCATCATCATCATCATTATTTAAATGACGATCTAGTTAAAATTTTATTTCAGTTTTAATTTTACATCAAGTTAAAACAAATGGAAATGCAAAATAAAATAAGTTTATAAATAAAATGTATTTCAAGTAATTATATTTTCTTATGGTTTTTGATTTAGTTAACTATAATAACCTCATATGTGTGTGTGTGTGTGTGTGTGTCTTAAATGGTATGAACTAAAGACAGACAATGCACTTTAATGTAAAGTCTTTTAAATATTTAATTGAATATTACATATTTATTTAAATTATTTATTTAAAAATATATATTTACATAATAAAGTCTCCTGGTGTATCAGACTCTCTGATCTCAACTCGCATTGAGCTGTTTTATTTTCTGTGTTTACGAGGCTTTTGCATGGAGACAAGGTTAGAGCGCGGGACGCTACCCCAAGCCGGATATTCCTCCTTGGATTATGAGATGAAACACCTTGATACGTAGAGCAATATTAGCACACCATCTGGTGGGTGGCGTCCTTTGCTGTGTGGTCGGGACTTCACTGTTGACTAATATTTCTCCATAGAAAAATATAGAACAGAGGCATAGAGATGTGAAGGACGTGCAGAAGGTGGAGAGGAGAGATGAATGGAGGGAAAGAGGGGGGCAAAAGAGGTATCTGTGCCTTCAATCTGAAAGCTCGCAACACGTGCGGCAAATAAATTCATCACCCAGTGAGGATGTCTTGTTCTGACACTAATTTTAGGTCCAGAGCAGTAGGTAATGAACATATTCCATGACAAATGGTGAACGCTCGCATACGCCACATTTGTTGGGCCTATTTGCATTCTCCGGTTTGCCTCCACAACACCTGGTGTCTGGGGTTTGAGAGCGCCGTGAAGGAAACGTCTGAGAATAGAATGGCATTAGACTGTTTCCTTATGACAGTGGAATTGTTCGTTTCGCCTTGTTTTGACTGAGCCCTTTGTTTTAATTTGAGATCTTAGAGACAAGGGCAAATGGTGAGTGGCTGTGTATAAAATTTCCAGAAAACCCAAGAATGCTATACAGTTATACTGTATGCCCTTGAGAGCTGTTATATCTCAGAGGAAGTGTTTCTGGGAAAGCGTTCTCTGCGGTCTCAGACATTTCAGTACTTTATGAACTCTGCAATTTTAAATAATTTAATATGCTTGTGTTGTAATTCAAGAACATATTTCTATAAAAGTATACAGGAGACCTTCAGAAATAAATTCTAGTCCAGATCGGATACTTAAGGTTTTTGTTTTATTCCGACTTAATTATTGACACAATTGGCTAACAGAATGGAACGTGATCTAAGTAACGACTAGCTTGAGCACCAGTTAAACTAACAATATTCCCATAAAAACATATTTAGTTTGAAACATTTTCATCAGAGAAAGGAACTATTTGTATTATTTCTTCATAAATTGCCAGTTTTCTACTGCACCTACCTACATCTTAATACTGGACACACTATTATTCATATATTTTATAAATTTATACTATTTTATAGTATTTTAAATAAATTTCGATTTATGGATACAATTTTGTAATATTATAAAATATATAAAGCAGTAAAATTGTGTAAAATATATTCAGTGTTTGTGTAATATATTAAGATGGTAATGATGGAAATGGCCCATCTGGATTTGGAGGGAAAGATTGTATGGCAGCTTACGTAAATGATTAATGAATAAGCCTGCAAAGTGTAGGACCTAGGACCTATTTCAACCTATTTTAATAGTGGTATTATTATTATTATTTTCCAACCAATCAATATTGTTCTCCTTCAGGGTGAGCTAAACAGAACCTTGCGAAAGTTGTTGCAGTGCACTTCCTAATAAAAGAAGTCATTCTCGCAGGCAGGTGTTTCTGTCACGTGTTGGCATTTTATCACGGGTGCCATCTTGACAGTCTCCCTCGGCAACACTCTGATAATGGTTATTAACACAAAAACACACAAAAAATCCATATTCCACAACTTGCTGTTTGTCAGTTTGACAGCTCTCCGCATTAACGATGGCGTCAGCCCGCAGGATGTAAAGCAATTACTTTGAGACTCTCAATTAATGAGCTTCCCAAAACTGTTGTCATTGTTATTATAGAACCTTATCAGACATTTCCAGGGCTCTGTATTTCACTCTCTGAAAAATAAACTATGCGTATTTCCAGTGGATCATTAGCATTCTCAGTCCGTCTAAAGACAAATTATTTTGGCAATGCGTTTGGAGATTCAGGTAAGCATAATTGTCCAGCATGTAGACATGGTCAGTCTCGTGTCAAACAGGGAGTACCGTGTTTGTGAAATTGTCACTTTTATTGGATTATGAAATCTACTTATGTGTACAGTAACAACTTTGACAAGATCAACTGCTCAAGTAGGAATAGTTCACCTAAACATGAACATTTTCCAAAAATCTACTCACCCTCGGGTTATCCAAAATGGAGATAAGTTTATTTGTTCATCAGAATAGGTTTGTCGAAATTTAACATTGCATCACATGCTCACCAATGGATCCTCTTCAGTAAATGGGTGCCGTCAGAATGAGAGTCCAAACATCACAAAAATCCACAAGTAACCCACACAACTCTAGCCTATCAATTAACATCTTGTGAAGTGAAAAGCTGCATGTTTGTAAGAAACAAATCCATCATTGAGGCATGTTTACTTTAGATCGTCACTTCTTGTCAAAAAATAAGTCCATAATCCATAATAATGGATCCAATAAAAAGTCCAACCCCAGTTGTCCTTTTACATCATAATCCACCAACATAGTTGTTTAGAAGTGTTTTGGACTGTTTTTGCTTGTAAAAGGTGCTTGATCTGTGCATATTTCTCTACTGATTCAGATAAGATGACTTTTTCACTGAAGAAAGTAATTTTATAAATAGAAGACTCGTATTTTAGCCAGACTGAAGTTAAAAATGTATTAATGATGAATTTGTTTATTACAGACACTTATCTTTTCACTTTACGAGATGATAATGATGGACTGGAGTTGTGTGGATTACTTGTGGAATATTGTGATGTTTTTATCAGCTGTTTGAACTCTCATTTTGGCGGCACCCATTCACTGCTGAGGATGCATTGGTGAGCAAGTGATGTAATGCTAAAATTTCTCCAAATCTGTTCAGATCTGTTCAGCATTTATTTTTGTTAGTTGGCCTAATTTGCTCAAGAAGCGATTTTGTTTCTCAAGTGAATTCTTATTTTAAGCACTTTAGATATTTTCACTGGAAAACATGAAAATTGCAACAAAATAATTTTTGCAATTCCATATGGTGAGTTGTGGTGCAGAAAGTACACTATTAAGCTTTAATAATTATTAGAAACAAGGGCAGTTGTTATAGCTTGCTATCTTTGATATTTAAATGTATTACCAGTAAATTATTATTGAATTTATTACTAGCAAAAAAGTACTAATTTTCAATTCCAAAATATATTGATATAATATTAAAATTTGCAAGATGTACACTAGGTTTTTTTTTTCTGTTTACCAGCAACAGAGATGAAACTGCAATTCTCTGATTCATGATGTGTGTAAAGCAATGCTATTTGTACGAAAGCTTTCCTTTCAGTCCTGGCGTGAGATGTCAGAGTCTTTGTGGGTTGTTCTGGCTGCCTTCAGTTAAAGGTCTTATTTTGACAATTTTTGCCCTCGGCCATCAGCCTGCACAATCTATCTGTCCTTTCTGTTTACATCAACCCTCTTTTATCTTGTTCCTTGGCATCACATCATGATTTTCTTTATTTCATCAACTGATTGCTTATCTCTTTTCTTAAGATGTCTGATTGTTTTTCCCTGCATTCTGAGGTGCTGATGTAGCCGGGATCGAGCCTTGATGTGACAGTAAAGTATCAATTTGCTCATAATATGAATGATTTATTCATAAAATTATCCTCTCATGTGCTTTACAGACTGTATAAGAGGTTGTTGTGAGTGTTAGACCATCCTTATTGTGTAGTAACGACTCTATATATATCATCATCTACCCTCTCATAATGCAGCTGTGTCTAAACCCAAACATACTTATATCAGTCCCTAAAGCAGCAGCATGCCTTCCTGCCCATCCTGTGACCCGTTTCAGCTCAGGTAATTCGTATACAAATCAGGTCAGGGAACTCGGATGCAATATCATGCACATTACCAGGTGGTGTGTGTCCATCAGTCAGTAAGTGTATGCACTTTGACTGAATGCCTTATTAGTGGAGTTGTCCTGTGGTTCATGCACTGAAAAATCAGAACAGTTAAATGGACCGAGGACTCCCAGGGCCTTATACAATCAAGCAGGCTAAATGAGGCACCCTGTGAGAAAAGAAGAAAAAAAGAAGAAGCCGTAACTCAAAAGCGCTGACACAGCTAAAAACACAAAGCTCTCTTTTTCTTTCCAAATTAGTAGAATTATGGTGCCCATTGATAGCAATCTAATTGCAGCTAAATTTGACGGAACTTAATGCGTCCTGGTTTAAAATTAAATTTCATGAATTGAATCCATAGAATTGAAGACCAATTAAGGGAGTTGATTGATGCATTGATGAAGTTTAGCATTATTGGATGTGAAAAAACATATTATAATGTAACAGGCACCTTAAGGAAATATATCATCGAAAACTGAACATTCTGTCATCATTTACTCACTTCATATTGATTCAAAGTGCATAACTTGCTTTCTTCTGTGTAAATAAATAAATAAAATGAATAAAATTTAAAAAAATTCTTTGTATAATGAATGTCAGTGGAACCCAAAACAATACTGGACCCCATTGACTTTCAGGGCATGGGGAGGGGGGAACGTGTGACTTTCTTCTGTTTAACACAAAAAGAATGAAAGTCAGTCAGAACAACACTGGACCCCATTGACTTTCATTGTGTGTGTGTGTGTGGAAGGTGGGGGTGGGGGTAATTTATATGTATATAAATGAGTTTGTTTGTTTATTTATTTATTTCCTCTTATCACACTTTTTTCAAAAGTCAAAAGGGTCCAGTGTTGTTTAAGACCCCATGACTTTCAATGTACAAAAATCATTAAAATCATTTGGAATAAACAATATTCCATTTTTGGGTGAACTATCCCTATAAGAGGAGTTTTGACCTCTTGTGTTGAGGTCAGCTCGAGAGTTTGGAGTTTTCTGCGAGTTTGACATCAGTTCGGTTCATTTGGCTGTCGTGAAACTCATTTTCTGAATTTAAGTGTGCACCTATCCTGAGTATGCTTGAAAACGGGGCATTAGTGTGCGGTTCATGAGGAACTCGGTATACAGTTAGCAACTGGTATGCAATGCAAGCAATGCAGCCTGATTTGCAAAAAAAAACTGCTATTAATAATGTTTCATTTGTTGGACTGGTACACAATCATGATTTCCCAGATGATTTACATGAATAAAAAACATTTTTTGACGCCTTCTCCCTCTGAGTAGGCAGTGGTATACAGCTGCTACTAGTACTAATGTTGGTATATTGATGACGCAAATGTACCTCGGTTTGAAAGCCAAATCATATAATATGAAAAGAGGCCTGCAGGGGAGGATGGTGGAATCGAAATTGGGTTTCGGCCAAGCAGTCGAACCAAATGTGAAAACATGGCTCTGTTACAGAGCATCTTGGCATGGTTTGTAGTGTAGTAACTAAAGTAACTGACTAAAAGTAGCCATGCTGCTAACTCCACTATATTTTTCAGTAGTGTGACAGTAGTTCAGCTGTTTTCAAAACAGTGCCGCATGGTACTGTAGACGGTTGTGATGTCATGTTGTATTGCTCACAAAGCTTTACTAAACCATTGTCTTCTCTCTCAGACGGATAGCTGGATAATGTGATTCATTCTTGCGAATCAGTTTTGTCTTAAATGTTCTCTCTCTTAAATCTAGTATTGCAATGTTTGAATTATTCTAGTGAATCATGTCTAGCACTGATATGTCCGAATCATTTTAGTGAATCAGTTAACTTTAGTGAATCAATTTGTTATAAATGTCCTTTCTCACATATGCAGTGTTTAAATATCTGCAGCATTCTGGTGAATCAGTTAATTCTCTCTCAGTGTCATAAATGGTCCTTTATCTCGTATTGAAATGTCTGATTCATTATAGTGAATTGGTTCTTCTTAAATAGTCCTCTCTCCCACAAGTAAAGTTGAAATATATGAATCACTGTAATGAAGCAGTATTGTAAAGTCTGATTCCTTCTAGTAAATCTTTTTGTTTGTTCTAAACTGTCCTTTATTTATATGTATGAATTATATTATTAATTTTTATTAATTCAGTTAATCTGAAACATTCTTCTCTCTCATACAGTATATAGCTTCAAATTTCATTGTAACACTGATTGTAAAGATGATGTTACACGAAGAAAGAAATAAAAAGAAATTTTATGCAACAATTCAATTTTGGTTTAAGTTACTCACTTTCATGTTGTTCCAAATGTTTATGATTTTCTTATATAATTGAATATTTATAACATATATTTTTAATACTCAAAATATTTTCTTTTGTGCTCTGCAGAAGAAGAAAAAACACAGGTTTGGAATGACTCGGTTCTTTTTAAACAGTTATCTCACTCATATATTCTAGTGAATTAGTTGAATCAAACTGGTCATGTAAATGAACTGGTTAAGAAAAACAATTCACCGTTTCATGCTGTTTTTAACTACTTTTTGTTAGCTTGTAGTGTGTGTGAATTATGCTAACTTGTCTTCTCGTTTTTTTAGAAAAGCAATCCCATACTTTTCTGTTTTCATTGTTTATTGCCAGATCGTTGTTATTTTTATATGTTTTAGAAGCTCAGATTAAACATGCAGCACTTTGGTATTAGCTCGATAACATCTCCAACAAACTTTTGCAGGTGTACTGTAATCTTCAGACAGGCTAGTTTTCCTTCTCGCTGGGATTAAAGATTTCTTCAGGGGCCTGGCAACACTTTGTGACCTTTCAAGTAAACAATTGGAGTGATAGCATTTTCAGTTGTTTCAGCCTTAATCCTAACTGTGTTTCTGGACTCGTGACATTCTCTATATGAGATAAAGTGCTCTCTTAGCTTTTCATTTCAGCCCACTCACCAGCAGTGGGAAGTTCCCATGAGCCCGCTTGTTTGGGCAGAGCCAGAAGCAATGCTATTTCTCTCTCTCGCTCTCTTCCTCTCCCTTTCCGAGTAAAGTTCTGCTGTGTGCTGATAACCAGGATCTACCTCTCTACATGTGTAATCTTCTGTAAATAATGCGTGATGTACATTGTGTTCCAAGTACTTCATTTCGAGGAGGATTTTGTCCCTTCTGTTCTGTCACATTGCCAAGGATGCTGTCTATGCTATACCTGCCTATAAGCCTCTGCATATTAGACTGCTAAACACATTACAATTTAACTTATTTGGTATGGACATACAGTAAGTAATCCTGCGTTATATATCTAATCAAACTCTTCTCTCCAGTTAAATCCTTTTTAAACACGAGCGGCACATCTGATGCATAAAGACGTGGCGGTACGTCAAGAGAGTCGTGTAAGACAAGTTATTATTATAATGGTGACATAACGGCGGATTTGACGGTTATTCAGTAAACAGCAAAAGGATAGAGAGTAGCGCTCGCCTCTCGAGAGAGGTCAAATTCTCATTGGCACAATTTAACTTCAGCGCTCATGGGAAATTGATTTTTGATTGATCTGCTAGAATCCGTATGTCAGATTTGATTTGCATTTCCAAAACCTGGAAATTTTTGAACCTATTTTCAGCCACCTCCAAGAATGCGAAGCTAAGTGGCGCTTGCTTCGCACAACCCTCCTGATTTTCATCATTAATTTGGCAAGGAACATTGATTACATGTCACAACATGCTGACAACTAGCGCTGAAATCAATGAAAATCAAACAAGTTTTTACCCAGTAGGCTTAAAAAGCGAGAACGTCCCGTCTAATTCCCTCCCAAAGCTCATTCGCTTGTGCAGAGCCGCTAGGATTTGATTTAAGGCTAAGGATGACCGTGCCGGCTCGAGCTGCACATCCACTGGGACAATAAAATAAAATCAGAGATTAGTTTTTCTCTGCTGCTGAAAAATCAGCCTTGACATCCTCATTTCCTGTTGAGTTGACATCAAGACCCTCATTATATATTGATAAAATTAATCTACCTTAAAAGAAATCAGCACTTGGCTATGAAGCATTCAAAATGATGAGTTTCGGAAATCAGAGCCTCTCAGAGGCTTATGGGTAATGATAGATAGAGGACTGTCTGCTTCCATCCATACAAAAGCTCAGTCATATTTGCTGGATTTGTATGGTTAGAATGACGGCAGGATCTTTGACGTGCACCTGGGTTTATTTCGGCTACCGTGCTGAAAAAAAAATTGAACAAAGCTGCACTGATGTTTTTGAAATGCTTTGCTGGATTATTCTTTTCACCAGCATTAAACACCAGCTTTGAATCCTCATTCCCATTCGTGGGATATTTCCAGGAGGTTTTCACTACTGACAAATGACGTCTGATATCAATTCAAAGGCTAAAAGTTCAAAGCAGTTGACTACATTTTATATTTGTACCTCTTAAACACTGACGGAATTCTGCTGTTTATCGCCATTCAGATTATGCACTGTACTTATCTGTATCAGGTGATTACATGTGACCTTGTTAAGAGGTTAATAGAAATCACTTTCTATTGCATCTAACAGCTCTCTTTCAGCTCTGTTTCAAACAACTAAACATTTCACGAGCCAAGAACCGTGGGCTTTCGCATCAAGAGTGTTTAAGGAGAAGCCCTAGATCTGCCGCGGCAACATCACTCTTAATTTCACCCGAACACGTCACGCCGACACATCCGTGAGCTGATGACGTGTACCAGAGATTGAACAATAGAGTGGGTGTCACCGTGAGATCTCCAGATTTGATTTCTGCATGCGAACCATATGACAGATGAAAGGGAATTGTGGGAGAGAAGATGCGTAGTATATAATGCTGAAAGCATTTGAAAGCTAAAGCATTTCGCTCCATCAAATTCTCTCTCCGGGCTCTATTAAATTGCATGGAGCTCAAAGTGACTTTGCTTCAGATATTCTGTCACTTCAAAGGGAAATTATGCAGGAATGTTGGAGTGCGAGGAACCACCTTCACGTAATCTCATCATCCATTGTAATGATTCGAGATCAACTGATGTTATTAAAGATACAGGCTATCACACGCATAACTTGCATTTTGATATAATAATAATAATAATATTATCATGAAAATAAACAAATATTATTGAATGTTTTGTAATCATGTATGATGATGATAGCAATAATTAAGTAATAATAATAATTTAATAATTAAATGTATTACTATAATTTATACATGTATATTGATGTTTATTTATTTATTTATTGTTTGTTTATTATTGAAGAGCTGTTGCTAATAATAATAAATGTTATTAAAATAAAATAAAACTATTATTATTGTTATTGGTGTTGTAGTTAAGGAATAACGCGATACAGTACGAGACCAAACGCCATTTCAGCACGTCTCCACAATCAAAAATATAATAATAATTGTTATTTATTTGTTTGTTTGTTTATTTGTTTGTTTTTACTATGTATTTATTTATTCATTTATTTTGATTATTTAAAGAATTATTATCGAAGAACTGATAACCAATTAAGGTAGATAATTATGTA
The DNA here is from genome assembly GCF_001515625.1 of Sinocyclocheilus rhinocerous. Taxonomy (NCBI): domain Eukaryota; kingdom Metazoa; phylum Chordata; class Actinopteri; order Cypriniformes; family Cyprinidae; genus Sinocyclocheilus; species Sinocyclocheilus rhinocerous. Next base: position 94,332 of record NW_015627892.1, on the reverse strand, counting down.
TATGGGTAATACAGGTATACAAAATATATAACAGTCTGTATCTAGTAATGATTATAATATCCCAATCATTGACACCTGACCAGGAAAATTATCTAATCTATCTAAATATCAAGGAAAACTATTATCTATCTCTATGTGTGTATGTAAACACTTTTTTTATATATCACTCAAATGTGCATTTAAATGTATGTTTTTGGCAGATTCTTTCTGTCTAAAGTGACTTTACAAAGCACTGTTTTCATTCAAAACCTGTATTTTACAAATGACCCCAGGCTGGGATGCATGGGAGCAGGTATATTCTGACAAATGCGATACCTTTTCATCTCTCCAGTGGACTTCTTTTATCACTTTATTTGTATCCGAAGCACTCTGATCTCATTTATTTATTATTTTCCCCTTAAATCCATTCCACGGCAGGGTTCTGTTGTTCCTCCTTCCGCCCCTGAGGATTACTGTGGATCTAATGACACTTCTAGGTCCTCAATCACTGGCACCATTGAATGGTTTAAACCGATCCCTTTTATGACTCACTCTTTCTCTCTTTCTCTCTCTCTCTCTCTCTCACTCTGTGATTTTTCTCTACAAATCCCTCCTAACGCTCCATAATGCCATAAATCATGAAATCTTCGTCACCATAACCCATTCTTGTAATGTGGCCCTGCCAAAAAATAAAGGCCTGTCATTTCTTGGTTAAATTCAATCCTGTCCACTTGAACATGCATCGACAGGGACCCAATGGGACGGGGACGTCATTCATCACCACAGAGTTGCCGTGGAGGCCTATATGTGTGCGTGTGTGTGTGAGGTCAGGTCATACATTTGTAAATCCACCCCTGCCTGTTTGTCTTCCTTTTCCTCATCATTTAAGACACACAACAAGGGCTGAGATTTAGGGGGATGGATGATGAGCCAGTCGCTGTCAGCAGAGGTTTACAGTATCGTTTCATCTTTCTTAAAGTGAATTTCAGATGGGTACGGATCAGATCGTTCAACTTTGGTGCCTATATTTTATCTGCACAAAGATGGAATTCTCTAAGAATGAATTATACTGAATGTGTTATTACATAACCTGATTTACTGGAAAAACGTACAAATCTGCAAAA
>NW_015627892.1:89139-92884 GCF_001515625.1 Sinocyclocheilus rhinocerous | reverse complement strand
AGTTTGTTTCTTCATGAGGACTGATTTGGAGAAATGCATTACATCACTTGCTCACCAGTGGATCCTCTGCAGTGAATGGGTGCCGTCAGAATGAGAGTCCAAACAGCTGATGAAAGCATCTCAATAATCCACAAGCAATCCACTCAAATCCAGTCCATCAATTAACATCTTGTGAAGTGAAAAGCTGCAAGTTTGTAAGAAACAAATCCATCATTAAGATGTTATAACTTTAAACCATAATTTCTGGCCAAAATATGAGTCCATAATCCGTAATTTTTATATTATTATTTATGTAGTATTATAGTGTTTGTTAATAATTTAAATTAACTTTTTTTTTTTATAGTTTCAGTTTCCATTTTAGGTTAATTTTTAATTTTTCAACATATTTGTTTAGAACTGTTTTGGCTTGTAAATGGTGCTTGATGTGAATATTTCTGTCCTGATTCAGATGAGATGACTTTTTCAATGGAGAAAGCATTATTATGGATAGAAGACTCATATTTTAACCAGAAGCATTGTAATGTTTTTATCAGCTATTGAACTCTCATTCTGAAGGCACCCTTTAACCGCAGAAGATTTAATGCTAAATTTATCTGTTGCAAATCTGTTGCAATGAAGAAACAAACTTAAATGGCTTGGATTTCTTTTTTGGGTTTTTTTTTTTATAGTTTCAGTTTCCATTTTAGGTTAATTTTTAATTTTTATTTTTTCAGCTTTTGATTTAGTAATTTTAGTACTTCAAAGTTATTTCAGTTAGTTGCCAAGGCAACATTTTTTACTTTCTTCAAGTTCAAGTTCAACACAAATTTTTGTTGTTGACATATTGTGTTTAAAAGAATTTCCCCTTTAGTGCTATTTTTGGTTTGAATTTTATATTGTTCATTAAGTTTTTCTCCTTAGCCGGTGGCTGACACATTTGGACAAATGAATTCAAATCGTCGTTAAAGATGTTTGCGTTCAATCGATCTCAATGAAAAATGTTGCCCCATTTGTTTTAATTTCAGGAGATGCTGAAAAATTAAGCCTCGGTGAACAATCAGAAATGCAGTTTTTGCGTCTGCTTGCTTTCATTTTTCCTCTATAATGTAGCTGATGTAATGGATGTCACAGTGTACATAATTTATTCAGCTTACTCAAAGGAGAACAAGCAAAATGGGACGCTTTACCAAAAGAAAAAAACAAACAAAACAAAGATGATGAGAAGAAAGTGTCGTAACCTAGCTCTGTTTTCCCCATTCATAATGTCTGTTTAGACATTTTTCCGTTTATAATAATCCTCTTATCAATCATAATTCTCATAATATCCATGTTTTCCCTTTTATCAGCTGGAAACTGAAGGCAGCTAATGTAATGGACTTTGATATCTGTTATTTGGCATTGTGCTCCATGCATTTGGATGGTTCCAGTGTTAGTGAACAACTAACTAAAAGTGGTCCCTACTAACTACATTCTTCAGTTTTTCCAGCTTTTCCAGTAACAAGCTTTTTTTTTTCTCCAACCAGTGGCAGTGTACCACAACCAAACATTGCTGTTTGTCATGTTTGTTCAAACGCAGTTTTGTATGTAGAGTATAGGCATGTGTGTTTAGGTCTTTGACTGATGTTGTTTCAGGAGTGACAGAAAGGACTGTTGATAACCATTTGTAATTCTCTCACAGGTTGTGTCCTATAATGACCTGAGTATTCAAATGTGAGGCACTCGACCCCAGCAAGGCTCTGACCTCACCCTGACCCTCAAACACAAGGACAAACACTCCCAACAAGAATCAGTGAAAAGAAAACGGATGTTTTATGGCCATCTTGAGGTGGGGACACAATACTTAAACCTTAGTAGTTGTTGCTTAATGCACATTAAAGGAATAGTTCATCTAAAAATGAAAATTCTTTCATTAATCACTCTCCATGTCATTTCAAAATTGTATGCTGCTATTGTTTTCTGTTGCAGTGTAGAGGTTTGAATCATATGTTGGTGAGTAAAGACATTCGTTATCATTCATTATCAAAACTATTTTTACACTGAGATAATAATAATAATAATAATAAATTTGAAGCCATTTTTTTCTCAGAAATTGATAGTAAATTTCACAAATTGCAAAGAAATGGTAACATAAAAGTCACACATTAAATTAAACATGAGAATTTGAAGTAAAAAAACAGTATCATTTTAGTATAATTGAGATTCTATTTTCATTTTTATTAACATTTTGAATCAGTTTTTATTTTTCTATTTTCTATTTTTATTTTAAATTACATTTGAAGTTTTAGTAATTCGTTTTTGTAATTTTTAGTAGTTTTTTTTTTTTTTATCTGTTTTTATTAATTTCTATTTTAGTTTTTAGATGTTTTAGTACATCAAGCTAAACTAAATTAAAATGAGAAATGTAGCCTTGGCAACTAGATGAAATTAAAACGTTTTTTTATATATTTTATTTTATCAGTTAACATTTATTTTATTTCAAGTAACAAAATTTATTTTATGGTTTTAATTTTAGTTTCGGTTTTAGTTTTAGTTAACTACAATAACCCTGGAAGAAAGACTGAAATAGTATTTTCTTGTATGCAAAACATACTCCAATAATCTTTGTTTTTAAATTTTTTACAGTGTATATGTTATGCTGAAAAACATGAATTTTTTGCTAAATTAATTACATTTATTTTTACAAAAAAAATTGCTTGTGCAAGTTTTGCACAAGCAGACTTGGTGCTGGTCACCTTTTATTTCAGATTTCAAACTTTCTCTGGGTTTATTATTTGCTTTAGCCTCTCGATGACCTTACGAAATGGTGGTAATAATGTATAACCACCGGTGCTAATGATAAACAAGGCAAATCCTTGGCATATGAGGCGCTATGAAATGTTAATATTGAACAAGACAAATCCATTTCATCTACCTGAAGAAAAATAAACAGATGGTGGTTTCAAAGGTCAATTACGCTGTTGATTTTCTCGGTTTCAATTTTACGTTTAGATTGAGTCAATAGGCTCTATATCAATAGCGAACGCGGGTTGTCCCTCAATCTGAAGATTGCAAAAACAAGGATAAAATGCCTCCCTGCATGCCTGCTAGAGTAATATACATCTTATTTCAATGCTTTTCCTCAGCTAGGTGAGGTTTTTCCTCATGGGCAGAAGTGGGGTCTCGGTGGGGCCACGCAAAACATTTATGCCTCTTTATTCGAATTGTATATCTGTTTTTATGCACCTATCTTTGAATTATTTACATTAGCCAGGACACATGGGGTTGGGGGGTTGGGGGGGCTCGCAAAATGCCCACAATTCAAAAACAATAAAAAGTAGAGCAGACTCAGTCTTTATGGCTGCCATTTGACAAAGTGACTGGAGGCAAAAGATGATTTTATCGACTGAACGGAGGGCACCATTCCTACCTCTGTCAGCGAAGCCTTTTAGGGCTGTTTTTATGAATTGTACTTTAACACCGCCTCATGGTAAATGCTGTCTTTTTCAGCAGAAAGTGTCACATGGTTTGATGAATCTTTCTGAAATTAGGGCACTTTGAGTTTGATGGTACAGAGTCTGTGTAGCCGGACCTTTGACTGAACAGCTAAATGTTCTAATTCTGAATAAGAGCTGCAAATAGTTTGTTTCATGTATAGTTTTTTTTTTTCTTTCTTCCGATTTGTTTTTTTATAGTTAAGGGCGGCTTTATCTGAAATATAACAATATTGTAATAATTATTTAATTATTTCCCAAATATGTTTTATTTATTTATATATATATATATATAT
>NW_015627892.1:87059-89123 GCF_001515625.1 Sinocyclocheilus rhinocerous | reverse complement strand
ATATATATATATATATATATATATACATATATTACCAGTCAAAAGTTTGTTAATTATAAATAATAATAAAAAAATGTTTTTGAATGAAGCTTCTTATGCTTATTATGGTGACATTTATGTCATCACAATAATAATTGAGCACCAAATCAGCATATTAATCATGTGACACTGGAATAATGGCTGCTTAAAATTCAGCTTTGCCACCATAGGAATAAATTACAGAAATTACTAAATTACATAAATTAAATAAATTGTAATAATATTTCAGAATATTACTGTATTTTTTCTATATCTAAATACATTCAGAGATGTTTTGCATATGTGTATATTGTAGTCACTGTATGTTTTAATTGCATTTTTTAAATGTATTTTTGAATACATTTATAAGATTAAATAAAAAATTAAAAAAGCATCATATCATTGACCCTGATAGTTTATTATGTTTAAAATTATTTCAAAGATTTTGTCACTATAAAGTCATTTTATCTTAAATAAATTATATATAAATATATATAATATTCAGAATAATATTATATATGACATTCAGAATTCAGAAATTTGTATGATGAAGTAATTGTATGTTTTAATCGCATTTTAAATGTATTTTACGATACATTTATAGATGATGTATTATATACTATTTTATGTCACTATACATTTAGGCAAATCTAGTGATTAGCTCTTCCTTAAAAGTACTCGTTGTATCAAGCCAGTACCTTGTAAACATGTCTTCCCAGACTTACTCCTGGAAATTGCATGAAGTCGGCCAATCAGATCAGAGCTTCCCAGATGCTTTCCAGTTTTGTGAGCATCTTGCTTCAGAGTTCTCGGAGCATGTCGGTCACGTGTGCGTTTCTATCTCCTGACAAAAGCCAAGGCTTTTTAATCAGACATTTGCTACTCATTCCTAACCAATTATATTTAATGAGTAGTTTAATTTCAAACTAATAACTCCAATCATTATTTTTCGTTTTTAAGTGACTGGCTATGAAATATTTAAGCTGCACTAGCAATGTATTTATTTTAAAGGCATGTAATACTCTCGACACCTGCATCTCATAATATTGCAAACGCTCAGAGGAGAAAACCTTTCAAACACAATACGAGAAAACAATACTACTACTTTTCTCTCAAAGAAGCCGCTTTGGAGATTTTTAATGGGCTTCTTCCTTCTACGCGACAATTAAATGATTAACATCTCTGCAGTTTAGTTCCCTGTCTGTCCCTAATAAAGATAACTGATGTTTGCAACCCAAAGAGCTAAAACTATTATGCGCGCTCTACTTTGTGGGACCTCTCTGATAACAATATCTTCAGTGCTAGTGGAGCATTAGATCATGAGTGAGTCTAAGCACTCTGACTATTTGGGTACAATTCCTCTATAAAGAGATGCCTGGCAGGCATTCTCTAATGCCCGTCCTAATGACAGTGTTATAACGAGAGGCTAAGCACTTTGGAATGAACTCACAACGCAGCAGAGAGAGAAAGTGAGATGAAGCCGTGTGCGGTTCAGCTGGGATCTGGGGGTGCAGTGCTTGTTGTCTTGGTGACGTGGACCACCCTCTCAGTATAAAGATCTAACTGTCTCCATAACAACCTTATATTGTCTGGGATATTTCTGGACCACTTCTTATGCCATTTTTTTCTAGGCATATTTACTTTGCTTCACATCCATCGATATCGAGTTTTTCTGTGATATTTTCATATATCTGCAACTAGTCTTCAGGATTTTGCATTGTTTTCCTACCAAGATGTAAATTCAGTAAACATCTGTGCCACTTTTCCATGCAGTATTTCTGCACAAAAATCAGTTTTGTTTACTAACCACCGTAGTGCTGTGATGGAATGGCATTGAGTGCATTTAAATGAAGTCATTGCATTTCTTTGGTGCAAACATGCTATATAAATTGCTATATGTAAAAAGGCTTATTACAGATATTCATGAAAATAAAAATAAAAAATAAAATAATGGCAGTGGTGGTTTTTAATATTTTAAGTTAGTTATTTTCATATTTCCTGTTTTCATTTTAATTTTAGTTATTTTTGTAATTTTTCTATATATAT
>NW_015627892.1:66615-86993 GCF_001515625.1 Sinocyclocheilus rhinocerous | reverse complement strand
ATATTAATTTATCTATATAGTTTTTATAATTCATCATAATTAAATTTTTATTTCATTTTTAGTGTTAGTTATTAATAAAAATGAGAAATGTTTCTTTGGCAAATAGGTGAAATGCAATAAGCTTTTTATATTTTAGTTCATTTTAATTAGTTAGATTTTTTTTTGTTACTATATGATATCTATATAGTGCTGTATTTAATTTAATACATTTAATTTTGTAATTTATTTTATTTTAAGTAATTTATTAAGTAATCAAGTTTTTCACAGATCAAGTACCGATACAGTGCTTCATTGCAATATGTTTTGTTTTTTTTTAGTTTGTTTATTTTGGACACAAGCTTCTGAGCTCTGATGTCGAATATAACTTGGATTATCACATGCCACAATAAGACTTTCCTCCTGGATACTGGGCTATAAAAAGTATGCGGTAATATTTTTCATTGTACAGTGGCATGTAAGGCCAAGTTGTTATGTTCTTGCACATGTCTGAAGTGTGCATCGACAACTTAAGTTTTTCGTACTTCAGGAGTAATCTGCACTTTCGATGTGCCTTAAGAACAAACATTATTACAGTTCACGCCATCTGCAGCTCAATAACAGATTCTCTAGTGGCTTTTCATTTTGCCTCCTACATAGTCTGAATGTTCCGTGATAAGGAGGTTCCGTGTTGACTGAGTTTTTACCTCTGCGGGATTTCAGACCTTTACGCCTGACTCAGGGTTTAAATGAGTTCACTCAGTTCACACACACACACACACACACACAAACTCCTACTTCAAGTATTTGTCAGCCGTTGATGAACGACTGCAGTTTTTAAATGAATTTATACACTTCTACGTTACACACACCAGTTTATGAGGGTGAATCTCAGTCGGGGTCACTCTAAAATCTGAAATGATAATTTGCTTTAAAAATATTAAGCCTTTTTTAAGTATTTAAGGAAGATTTTTGACTATTTTCATTGCAATCAGGCACATTTTCCTGATCTTGACTTCACATGACCCTCACCTCAAATGTGCAGCACCTTCAGTGATCAAGTTAACAAAGAAAACTTCTGTTCTGTGGTGAAATGAACAGTGAAAAATGATGAGTTAATGTGACCGAGGTATGTTTTTGTTAGATTCACCAATGTACCTCCTTATGTGTAACTCCAATGAGCTCTTATAAACACAGATGTAGGCCTCCCCTGAGCAGGATCACATGGTTTTTCTGGACAGAGCTCCAGACACAGGAACATGTGCTCTACTTCTCCTCAGACTGGGGCCAAATCTCCAACCTGACCAGACTGCACACAGCAGGTCGGCATGAGTAATGCGCACACAGGAGGTCAGCTATTGCATAACACACACACACACACACACACACACACAGACAAAGGCCAGACATTTGCATGCACATGCACTAGCACTCAGACATAGATAAGAGCAAGCACACACACACACACACACACACACACACATAAAATGACTAAAATATAGTGTTCATAATTGGATGTGCTTTTTTATGCTGTAAAATCCTGCCATATCTATATGACTTAGCAAACTACAGTTTCAAAGTGCAACTACAGTCAAGTTACCCATTTGAAAAAGTAGTTAGCAAAAGTATGCACTGCAAATAAAGAGCAGTCTATTTTATTGAAGGTATTTCAATAGGGGTGGGGGCAATATTAGTATTAATATTATTAATATTCAGATTAATATTATTACATTATTAACTAGCAATACATTTATTAATCTAGGTTAATGTTAATTCATACATATGCAAATACATATTTAACAAGTTGTAGAAATGACTTATTTTATGTATAAACGAATTAACAATGAATAATTGTGTATTTATTAATTAACATTAGATTAATAAATGCTTTGGAATTTTAATATATATTGAATAGAAATTGTTAGTTCATGTTAGCAAATACATTCAGATTGAAGTAAGAATCATTTAACAAAATATATTATTTTGGAAAAATTATTGCAATTAATATGTCATTTAAATTTTTTCCTGAATTTAATTTTATTGTAAAGTGTTGTTCGTTTAAATAAATGCATTATTTAGTAAAACTTTTGCAATTAATGCCATTTGCAGTGAACTTTATTGTAAATTGTTAATCATTTAACAATATATTATTTTGTAAAACTATTGCAATTAATGTAATTTTTTTTCCTGATATGAACTTTATTATAAAGTGTTAATCATTTAACTCAATATATTTAGTTAAATGATTGCAATTGATATGTAATTTTATTTTTCTCCAAGTTGAACTTTATTATAAAGTGTTAATCATTCAACTAAATATGTTATTTATATTTAGAAAATTGCAATTAATATTTAATTGCATATTTTTTCCCAAGTTGACTGTTATTGTAAAGTGTTAATCATTCAACTAAATATATTATTTATTAAAATTATTGAAATTAAAATGTAATTTTATTCTTTAACCAAATTGAACTTTATTGTAAAGTGTTAATCATTTAACTAAATATATGATTTATTAAAATTATTGCAATTTATGTGTAATTTTATTTGTGTATCACTACAAATAAGAAAACAATGCAATTATGACAGCTATGAAGGGGACTGCACTGAAATAAATCAGTGAATCATTTGTTTTTAACTGGTCCGAGTGAACTGATTCACTACAATGAATCAGACTTCTCAATGCTTCATATGAGCAAGGGGAAGGACATTTTACACAAACTGTATATCAAATGTAATGTGACAAAAATAGCAATGTAGAGTTTCTTCTCACTACTCATTGGAAGTAGTAAAAGTAGCGTTTTCCTCTGTTTTGAAAACAGCTAAACTACTGCCACACCACATAAAAAGTTAGTAGCATCACCATTCTGTACTTTAACTTAGTAACTCCTCAGCACTGCACACAACACTGTCGATAGCATTCACAAAAATGTGGTGATGACAAACCACTGCATGTGCACACATGTACACACATCATTTGCAGGAATATTATAACTGGCAAAATAGCAATTTCTGCTTCAATTTTCCCCCTGTATACCATCCGCTTTCGTCCCGTCTCTTCATAACCCCCCCACCCTCACTCTTTTCTGAGTCACTCTTTGTCTGACAGGGTGCGATGTCATTATCTGAAGGATAGAGAAATGTTCCGGTGTGCTGTCAATTGCTGTCTCTTTCCCATCACCAAGGTGCTTTTCTCTCACATTCTGGGTCGCCGTCTCTTTCTTGCTGCCTTTTCCCCTTCCTCCTTTTCACCTATCAATATTTCAGAAGGAGAATGGACAATTTTGCCATAACTTGTTTTGGTGGAGAGCAAAATTGCCCAGCTATTTGTTAAAGCATGTTGAAAGCTTTTGAAGATGTTGCTGATTTCCCTCAGTAATAAAGTATTGACTTGCATCCAATTTCACTGCCATTTTCAGCTGGATTTTTTCATTAACCAAACATGCAGGTCATATCCTCATTTTCAATTTAGTTTTAAATTCAGGCTTTGTTTTTTGTATATAAATTGTTCTATATAATATATATAAAGAATTGTGAATTGTAAAACTCTGAGGACCGCATCTGTTTTGAGCCAAGATTTTAAATGCAACTTTCAAGATATTTACATCTCTTATAATAATAATAATTATTATTGGTTAATTGATTGTTGTAGGCAAAAAAATAATAAACATCTAAAATGCCATAGCAGAAATCATCAATTCCAAAAAATAAAATAAATAAATGAATATTTTTGTAACATAAATGTGATTAAAAAAAAATCTATTTACCTATCTGTATGAAAAATTATGAATACTTGTGGTTGCCACTAAATAATTATGACATAATAATTTTTAATAAATTATTTTTACTGTCAGTTACTTACAACAGAAGCCTATAAGTGCTATAGAGGAGTTGAAATATTTTTGTCATACATCACAACCCTTTTCTGAGAAAGCCGCATTGGTATTAAACCCAAAACATTTCTTTAAACTGATTTTAGGTAATCAGCTCTACTGAAATATCAGTGGCTAATATCAGTGGCTAAATGTAATGAACATGTTTCCAGCATCTTTTGTTGATGTACCGAATGACACCGATCCTCCAGTTAGAGATATATTTAGAGTGCACAAGCTTCACTTCATTCTATTTGTCATTTACGAAGAACTTTCATGACCCAATACAGTCACACGGCTCAAAGGAAAGGCATGTGATATGTCTGAACTGCGATCTCATATCCAGCTCTCGTGTGAATTCACCAGTTGAATTTTAATGCGAAACTCATACAGCGATTCTTTCCTCCCCTCTTTAACATCTTCAATTCCAGCAGGGCCCAAAGAGACCCCCCCCCTCACCCCATGAAAATGTATTCAGTTATTTGTTTGGGGGTATTTGTTAAAGGCATGCATAAAATGAAAAATGAGAAAAATCTATTCTGTGATGCAAGGCCTCCCACCAAACTGCAACATTGGCATTTCCATTTAAATTTTTAAAATCCCAAACACTATTTGTGAAAAAATGCAAATGCTGTATTAATATTCCACATGAAAGAGGAGCATTAGTCATGGATTATATAATTCAAATGAAAATGTTTTGTATTAGGTAACATTTGCAACAGAGAATAATGGACAAGGCAAGGCGAGGAAAAGAAAAAAAAACTCAAAAACTGATTCATAATTAAGTCAGACCAGCCGAGCTACAAGCTCCCATTATGAGGGCAGAGAATACATGTCTATTAAGAGCCACTTTATGCTGCACTGGGGAGAAGCTGCTGCTCTTAATGATGAAGTTAGCTATAATTTAGACTTGTGTATCATGGTCTTTCTTTCTCCCGAATGCTGGCATAATGATTTTATTGATGGAGTTGGGGATAATAGTCTCATAGCCGTGTGTGCATGCTTTACGTACTGTCCAACCTTATTTGTATTTATAACAAGGTTGTTAATGGTTTAAAAACTGTACTTGAATTAACTATATCATATGCAGATTAATTTATCAAATGTATCCAAATTAATCACATATTGCTTTTTGATTCTAAACTCCACAAAAATCAGATTAATGAAGTACATTTTACAAGAAAAATGCTATTTCAGTTTTTCACCTTTAATTCAAGTTTTTTTTTTTTTTTGTCTATTTTGCCTATTTTAAAAATAATTCCATTCAAAGTAAAATTAACTGTAGCACATCTCCATGCAACAAACAGCAGTGGTGTTCCTAAATGAATCAGTGTTTTGAATGAATCAGTTGAGGGAATGATTCAATGTCTTGCTCATACAGACAGCGGCATGGGATAGTGAAGTGTCCATCAGATGCACACTTCAGGATCTTGCTGGAAACATTAGTTTATTCTGGGACTTTTTGCCTACTTTTTTATGAATACTGTGAATTCGGACATGCTATTGTGTTCACATACTGATTTTTGCCTACTGTGCAGTAGGGAAGTCTGTGATTTTGGATGCAGCCAGCCACTGATTCATTTCAGAATTAATCAGTGTTTTGAATGAATCATTTAAAGGGATACTGCGTCCGCTGGAACGCCACTCTCTCGTGAACATGCATATGTGACAGTTAGCGGAAGCTAGAGATTATGGTTTATAAAGTTTTAAATATGGATATTATTAATACACAAATGCATCAATTTAGCTCAGTAGGCCTTTATTAACCCCCTGGAGCCTTGTGGAGTACTTTTTATGATGGATTTATGCACTTTATTTCACTTCAAAATCTTGAAGAGCAAAGAATTTTTTTTTTATATAACTCCAATTGTATTCGTCTGATAGAAGAAAGTCATATACACCTAGGATGGCTTGAGGGTGAGCAAATCATAGGGTAATTTTCATTTTTGGGTGAACTATCTCTTTAAGTGATTGACTCACTGACTCACTTATAAAGACAGTTACTTGTCGCCGCCTACCGGCGTAATTATGAACCACCGGACTATCACATCAAAAGCTTATGCAATAAAGTACTAAAATATTTAAAACTAACTTTCTTACTTCATTCCTTCCTTCCTTCCATTATTCCCGTCGTTCTTTTTTTTAGTTCATAAGAAAGTCATATACACCTAGGATGGCTTGAGGGTGAGCAAATCATAGGGTAATTTTCATTTTTGGGTGAACTATCTCTTTAAGTGATTGACTCACTGACTCACTTATAAAGACAGTTACTTGTCGCCGCCTACCGGCGTAATTATGAACCACCGGACTATCACATCAAAAGCTTATGCAATAAAGTACTAAAATATTTAAAACTAACTTTCTTACTTCATTCCTTCCTTCCTTCCATTATTCCCGTCGTTCTTTTTTTTAGTTCATCTCATCTCATTCATGGCAAAAAAGGACCAGGACCGCCTCTGATGTCCCCTTCAAGAAATATGTGTATTACATCCCAGAGTATGAGCGATTGAGAGATAATGAATGTTGTATGTTGAGGATGAGGTAGTTGGCCAGAGGTTGATGACTAAGCAGTTTTTCTGCAAAATGTAAGTGTGTGTTGAAGACAGACAGGCAATGACAGAAAGAAAATAAGGTTTAACATGGTGAAGTACAGCTAGGTTTGGAACTCAGCCCAGTGCACTTATTAATACTTACTCCTTGGAGTCGGAAGTGGATGAGAAGTCTGACATGGTGATGTCACTCGGTGAGAAATATGACCTACACGCACACAAACGCGTTTTACGAAGAGGGAACATCTATTTTAAGCTCTGCGCCATAGACCAGCCACCCACATGCTGCTAGTGAGAGAGAGAGAAGAAGAAGAAGGAGATAAAAGAGTGAGAGAGAGACTAGCACATGTTATCAGAGGAGCAAACGCACTGGGGGGAGAGAAACCGAATGAGGGGGTTTGTGTATGTGTGTCAACTGTTCATCAAAAGCAACAATGCTGTTGGCACAGCAACAGTTTTTTTAACACCATGTACACACATAGGCAGATGCATTACAGATGATACATTAGATACGATCCAGGCATGTTTCCTCAAACTTTCTCCAAACGAAAAGGAGAGAGGAAATGGAAGTGTCTGGAGTTTTCAAACTCGTATGACTTTCATTCTTCTGAGGAGCACAAAAGAAGACAATTTTTCATGCTCTTTTCCATGCAGTTACAATGAATGGAGACCAAAGCTTTCAAGCTTGAAAAGGGATGCAAAATCACCATAAATGTAGCCCATATTACTTAATAAGGGTTTGGGAAAAATGTAGAATAAAAACATGTTATGTAAAATGAATCAGATAAGCTCATTTGTGACATGGAGTATGTGAACTACTTTGTAAAAAAAGTAAAATTTTCTTGCTTTCATGAAGCATGTGATGATCTGAGCACAAAAGAAGAACATTGGAAGACACAAGTGAATTGGATCACTTTTATTATGTCTTTTTTTAACCTTGAAAGCTCTAGTCATTAATCATTTTAACTGCATGGAAAAGAGCAACCAGCATATTCTTCCAAAATTGTCCTTTTGTTTTCCACAGCGAAGCAATATGAGGGTAAGTAAATGATGACAATTTATTTTTGGGTGAACTATCCCTTTAACAGTCCTCTTGAGCACTATTTAAGGGGTCTCAGCACCAGAAGGTAGACTATGACTGTGTGTATGAGTCTGTGTGCTTGTTCTTATCCCACATCACACTATAACCACCAGGAAAATGACACATGCTGAACTCTGCAGTTGCGAACAAGGCGTTTTTCCCCTCACTGTGCATTTCAGCACCACGGACAGCAGCGCACAACAGAGCACGCTCAGTACTGACCATGATTACAGCCCTCACAGAGCCCTCAAGTGCTTTCTGATTGCCTTCAACCACTCTCTGTCCATCTATCTGACTGCTCTCTCACTCTGTCCACTGCAAAGCAGAAAAAGAAGGAAAGAATATTTTCTCTCTAAACAAGTTCATGCATAAAAGTTTGCTTTACTAGAGGTGTATGAAGTGGCCAGCAGCAGGGCGGTTCTAGGATCAGGGGGTAATTGGGGCTTAGCCCAGACATCTGCGGGTGCATATGAGTCATCCTTTGAATTATTGGAATATGATGCACTTCTTTTTGATATTTTATGATGTAAATCTTTCAGTATTACTGGAGCGAAAACTAAAAAAGATTTGTCTAATCTTCTCAGCCTCAAACCCACCTGAAGGTCAGAAGTCTACAATGGAGTTCAAAAGTCTGAGACCACATTGAAAATCTGGGTTTTATATTTTTTTTAAATCTAGAACTAAACAAAATCTTAAGGTTTAGGAAAAATGTAGCACTACGAAACACTGGACAAAATGATTACGTTATAATTAATGGAATAGTTAACCTATAAATGAAAATTTGCCAAAAAGTTTACTCAGCCTCAGGCCATCCAAGATGTAGATGAGTTTGCTTGTTCATTGGAACAGATTTGGAGAAATGTATCATCACGTCACTTGCTTAATGCTTACCACTGGATCTGCAGTGAATGGGTGCTTTCAGAATGAGAGTCCAAACAGCTTAATGATGGAATTGTTTTTTTTATGAACACATAGCTTTTAACGTCAAAAGACATTAATTAATTGACTGGAGTTGAGTGGATTACTTTTGGATTATTGTGATATTTTTATCAGCTGTTTGGACTCTCATTCTGACGGCACCCATTCACTGCAGTGGATCCATTGGTGAGGAAACGATGTAATGCTACATTTCTCTAAATCCGTTCCCATGAAGAAACAAACTCTACATCCTGGATGTCCTGAGGGTGAGTCAATTTCAGGAAGTTTTCACATTTGGGTGAACTTTTCCTTTAAGATTCTGCATTATTTTTAAGTCACTAATTAAATGAGCAAATTTGATTGAAAAGATCCTTTTGACATTTTGTTGTGGCCAATACACATTGTTTTATATTACTGGATTGTTAGATGTTTGTAGGTCTATTTTAAATTTAGTCAGCTATTACAGAGAGTACTTTTTTGAAAGTTTCATGGCACCATGCTTTAATGAAACAGTTTTGCAAGAACCACAAATAGCCAGGCTTGTGTTTTACAGTTTGCCAAGAAATTTCTACAGCACAATTGCAGGTAATGAGGGTACTGTATTCCTTTTTGTTTTCAGAGTTAAATCTGTGAAATATTTAGTGCTTAAAACATACGCACAGTTGAGCAAAAAGTCAACTTTTGTTGTTTGCAAAACAGGCCGCTGCCCCTTTATTTGAATGTGCTGCCAGCTTTCATTATTTGAAGCTACATGCCAGATTTTATGCCAATAGTCAGGAGTCTGTTTTGCAAGATTAGGTCTGACGTATGTAGCAGTATTGCTGCTCTGAATGATTTTATTAGTGGCCAAAAAAGGCATGAACAATTACTGGGAAAGACAAGGTAATATAAAAACATTCAGAAGTCCAGCCCTAGTGCCGCCCATCCTCTGCTGTCTCTCTGTGGATGGTGAGTAACTGAATGCAGATCCATGATTCAATATGGAAAATAATTCCGTTCCATTGTTTTGATGTCTGTTCATGTTATGCTGCCAATATTCTTTGCATGCTATGCATCGTATACACAGTGTACTGAATACATTAGAGTATCAAATATTCATATCAATGTTTGAATGTGTGTGGATGTGCATTTTATGTTTCACTTGAGTGCTAGCTTTACCTTTTCAGGGCTTGTGTGACCTGAGGTCCTTTGCATGTGAGCAATGTTAGGGAAGTTACTTGCCAAGCTACTTGTTATTTAAAGTAGGTAAACTACAGTCAAACTAGTCTTTTGTTTTATTGATTGATTGACTTAAATTGGCACCACCCAACAGAATGTTCAATTTGGAATATCATGAAGAGGAGTTTACTGTATTATAATTCAAACTTCACAATGAGGAATTTTATTAGTCCAACACAAGCGGGGGAAAAAAAATTCCATCATTTATTTAGACTAATTATGCCTATTTATTCAAAGATATGTAGAATACATCCTTTCTCTGCTGATTTTTCACCAAACTAATCTCAGTAATGTCAAAACAATTAATATAGACATCAGATTTTAATTTTGCCATACAACAACACAAAATGTCCACCAAAAGTCATTCAGACATTAAAAGTATAAATATTGACATCAAAATTTGAATTATATATCATTTAATATATTCAATAAGGTATTATTATGAAGAAAAATTACACTTACTGCAGTTACAGTAATGATTGTCTCTGAATTTCATTCCATTTTAATTCTATAATTTTATATTATATTACAATTCTGAAAATTGGAATTGTACATTCTATTTGCCACCTCAGTTGTAAATGACCATGAACTAATTAATATTCATGAGCCATTTCATGACATCACCAACCTAAACCATGGTTATTATCATTAACTAAAACGGTTAAAACATTTTTATCGTTAAACGTTTGTTAATTTAAATAAAATAAAATATAAACATTTAATGAAAAACTTATTTCAGTTAGTTGCCAAGGCAACATTTCTATTTTTTATTTAGTTTGTTAAAGGACTAAAATTACTAAATAAACATCATTAACATAAATAAAATCTAAAACTAAAACTGAAATAAAAATAAATAAGACCTAAATAGTAATATTTAAAAACTAATTTAATGACAGTACATAACTTTTAAACCTTTACCTAAAATTGATATGAAAACTAAATATTCATAAAAAATATAATAGCATATAAAGGATACTAAAATAATACTTCAAAACATATTCTTCAGCAACACCTTAATATAAATTGAGGTGAATGGAATTTTCTGAATCAGTTTAAGGCCGGGTTACATAATTCCAACAATATTCTGCCACCTAACCTTCATTTATCCTTCACACATTCTCATTTCAGATGCATTTTATTTCTCTCCTTTTATTTTCCTATCATTTTCCTTCTTGTTTCGCACACCTGTTCAGCAGAGGTATGGCATCAAACTGAAGATTCACCCCTGTCTCCTCAAGGCCACCTTTAGCGTGAGCCTCACCATGAGGCAGAATCCTGTTTGTGGGCGGTTGTCGGACCTGCAGAGATGGAATTCTCTATTGGAGATTGGTTTTGGAATTTGAATGGAAGTGTGGGACCCGCGACTTGAATTGACGAGATTGAAGCGAGATGGGTTTTAAAGGATGAAGTGGAGATGAGGTTGACCTTGACCTTTTTATCCCTCCCATCTTGACGGCACTTCCTTTTGTCCCGCCACCGCAAATGTACTTTTAACATTGAGCCTGAGAGTTAGTCTTTTTAAATCTATATCTCTTTTCATCTTTCATCTCACACTGCTCTCTCTCTTTCTCATTCTGTCTCTTTCTCACTCCGAATGAGTGTGAGTGAGCATGTGTGTGTGTGTTGATGCATAAAGGGCCCTCTGTGCCCCTGGACTGGCGTTGTCCGTGAAGAAGTCGACCATTCAGAGTGAGTCAGATTTCCTGATTTAGAGCCAGGGCCATGTCGCTCTGAGCACAGTTGCACATGAGAGAGTGTGTGGGGGCGTGCATGTAGTATGATGCAATAGGGTGCATGTGTTTCCATTCCTATACTTTTTGCAAAACCCTTTCAACAAAAACAAAGTTCCTCACTAAACAGGCAACAGCACTTTGCTGTACAACATCAAAATGTCTCTCTGATAATGTGTTTACCTCATTTCACAGGTTTCCAAGTGGTTCTCAGTTTTGTTTCACGTTCCAGATTTACGTGACATCAAATGCTGACTAAACAACCTAGTATGTTGTTCATAGTACAAAATGTCAAAAATGTACTTAAGAAGATCAAACATTAAAATATATTAATATAATAATAGGCCCAACAATATGTGAAATAATTAACATTAAAAAATCAGCAAAGCTGTTTTTTTTAAAGCCATTATTCCAGTCTTCAATATCACATGATCCTTCAAAAATCATTTGGTGATTCATTGATGAACAAAGTTATAAAGAAGAGCATTTATTTGAAATATAATTTTTTTTAACAATTTAAAACACTTTTAATTAATTTATTGCATTCTTGCTGAATAATTAAAAAAAAAAAGCAAAAAAAGTTATAAGCCCAAACTGATTGACTAAACAACCTAGTATGTTGTTCATAGTACAAAATGTCAAAAATGTACTTAAGAAGATCAAACATTAAAATATATTAATATAATAATAGGCCCAACAATATGTGAAATAATTAACATTAAAAAATCAGCAAAGCTGTTCTTTTTAAAGCCATTATTCCAGTCTTCAATATCACATGATCCTTCAAAAATCATTTGGTGATTCATTGATGAACAAAGTTAAAAAGAAGAGCATTTATTTGAAATATAATTTTTTTTAACAATGTAAAACACTTTTAATTAATTTATTGCATTCTTGCTGAATAATTTTAAAAAAAAAGCAAAAAAAGTTATAAGCCCAAACTGATTGATAAATAAGTGTAAGGAAGAAAAAACCAATCATAGTTTAATATGCAAATATTATAATTGCATTATCACTGTGAGTTGAATGCTAAACATATAATTATTGTTGTCAATGGGAGATGTTACATTTCAATTATACAGTTTATAAAATCAGCATTTAAAATTTAACTGAGAGTGATGATATTGTAATATTTCCATATGAAATTGAAATTGTTTTTTTCCTTATATTTGTATACACAGCATGCATAAGGCTGAAATTATCTACAAAACAACATCCTAGTGATTCAACGTGAATTCATTGCAGAAAATTGTGGGGGAAGAAAGAGAATAAGAAAGTATGAGGGATTTTAATACAGCACTGCCTTGCGTACACTCTAATTTCACCTGAGGTGAAGTGGAACGCAAGTATTTGTTTTCACAAGAGAGCAAAGAAAGCCACTCCAAACTAATACAAACATTCTGAAGATTCTGCGTTCTAAAAAGAAAAGTAAAACCCCCACGGCTGATCACCCAGAGAGCTCTTTCTGCTTTCTGCATGCATAAGGGGCCTACTCATCAAATTCTGGCCGAAGTGTTCAGTGAGACGGAGCCCAATTCTGCCAAGGTACATCAGTATACTAGACCTGTCAGGAGGCTGCATGCAGCAGACTTCTTGCATGACCTGCAGCTCACTCTATTGTCACATCCTGTATTGCCCTTCGGGTGAAGAACTCTGATTGGCTGAGGCTGGTATAGCCAGGCAGTCACATGCTCCTGTGAGGGGAGTGTGAATGGGCCTCGGGCTAGAAGAGGGGGTGCATGCAAACAGGTAAAACACAACTCTGACCTCGGGGGAGGTCGTGCATACACACGCATTCACACACACATACATATGCATAACAGTAGAGTGTTGAAACAGACATGCAAGACCAGCAAAATAGGAAGCGAAACAAGTGTACCGACTGTTTTAAAGGTTCACCCCAAAATAAAATTCTGTCATCGTTTACTTACCCTCATGCCATTCCAAACCTGTATGATGATAGTTTTGTTTGGGAAAGAAAGTGATTATCTAAATGTGCTAGACACGCTTAGGTTTGATATCAATTACAAGTGATGTTTTGGTGTCAAAATGATGTTCCTGTAGCTCAAACAGTTGCACTTAGCACTAACAATGATAAAGTTGGCAAAGCTGAATTTTCAGAAGCAATTTACTCCAGTCTTGTATGATCACATGATCCTTCAGAAATCATTCTAATATGCTGATTTGGTGTTAATTTTTATTATTATCAATGTTGAAAACAACTGCTTAATATTTTTGTGGAAACCATGATACATTGTTTTCAGGATTATTTGATAAATAGATATTTAAAATATAAATCCTTTCCAATATTAGAAAATGTCTTTACTTTCACTTTTGAAAAATGTAATGCATCCTTACTGAATAAAAGTATTAATTTTTGTTAACATTTGTTAACTTTTTGAACTTTCATACTGCCCCCAAAATTGTGTACACACACACACACACACACACACACACACACACATATTCATATTTATATAAATTCATATTTTGTCAGAGTTTGACAATATATGATGTGACTATGGAATTTGTTTCTTCCATAGGATAAAAATCCTGTAACTGCGACTTTTTATCTCACAATTCTGACTTTTTTCTCGCAGAAAAAAAACTCAGAATTGCGAGACATAAAGTCAGAATAGTGAGATATTAAGTCAGAATTAAACTCATAATTCTGAGAAGAAAAATCTGAATTTTGAGATATAAACTCGCAATTGTGAGATAATCGCAATAACCTGTTTTAGATATTTTATTCTGTGGTGGAAACACAAAAACAGAATTGTGAGAATTCAAAGAAAAAAGTCAGTATTCTGAGTTTATTGTATATCTTGTTATTCTGAATTCTGAAAAAAGTCTCAGTTGTGAGATATAAACTCAGAATTGCAAGAATAAAAGTCCAAATTGTGAGATAAAAAGGCGTAATTACCTTTTTTACTTTTTTATTCTGTGGTGGAAACTATTTTAGTTTTGAATGAACTGTCCCTTTAAATCCTACCATCTTCAAATAATTATAAAACCTTTTCCAGCCACTTTGATCATGTAATAACCTCTCATTGCAAGGTGAAAGCAAGAGCAAACACATATGCACGCACAAAAATTGCAATTTCACATTTTATCACTGCGACACAGAGTGGTGGATCACAAATTGAGACTGTCCATTTCTTTTGCACCGTGGTTTTATTATCTCTCCCATTCTGCTAACATTTAATATGCCCTGAGGATGCAAGAGAGGAAAAAAGAGAAAAAGTTGTGGCCTTGGTTAGTAGGAAAGGCTTTTGTTTTCTGAATCACATATCTCTCTGCTCTCTCTCTCTCTCTCCCTCTCTCTCTCTCCCTCTCTCTCTCTCTCTTTCTCTCTCTCTCTCTTATCAGGATGACAAGTGCCATACCATCCTGTGAGATGTGCCAAGACAGAATGAGCATCTGTCAAAACACGACGGTCCCAGCGGACGTTTCGCTGATGGACGCAGACATGCAGGAGAGTGAAAGACAGACGAAAAGAGAAGGAGACGGACAAGGGATGGCTGAAAAGAGTGGTGGATGATTTGGATGGGTGGGGTCTTGTACTCACCTGCTGCGCCCACCAGCATCCTTGACACCTCCATCTCTGCGAGAGGTGAACGCAAAGGTCCTCCACACTGTGTCTTCCTCTCTTTCTCTCTCCATTTTGATTGTGCATGGTTACAAGCATACTAATGAACTCCACAATAGAGCGAGAACAAGAAGAGAAATGGAAATGAATGTTGCTGCTGAAAATACAATTAAGTAAAAACAACACATTTGGTTTCTCTTTGCAGTCCAATGCATCTACTCAAGAGCAATGGCATTTGAATTGCAAAGGTCTATTAAATATTGCTTGTGCAAATACAACGGTATGGCAAATTAACTGCAGGTTTTGCCTCATCTATGCTAAACCTGAAACCATTTCAACAGGTCCAGAGAAACTACACTCTTAAAAATAAAGGTGCTTCAAAAGGTTCTTCAAGCGATGCCATAGAAGAACCATTTTTGGTTCCACAAAGAACCATTCAGTCAAAGGTTCTTTAAAGAACCATCTCTTTCTTACCTTTTTGTAATCTGAAGAATCTTCTTTCGCCACAAAGAACCTTTTGTGAAACAGGAAGGTTCTTCAGATGCTAAAGGTTCTTTATGGAACCATTTAGACAAAAAGGTTCTTCTATGGCATCGTGAAGCACCTTTATTTTTAAGAGAGTAGTGGAAGATTAATTTCTAGTGTGTTTTTCTTTTATAGCTCAGGAATTCTCAGTTATATTTCAACTTTTGTATTAAAATAAATAAAAATAGACATGAAGGAGAATTTTGACCTGCACAATTAGAAAATGGGGTTACACTGAAAAATATATATATATTTTTTGTATTAATCATCAGTATTTATGTCTTTGTTTTCTAGTAAAAAAATCTAAATATCCTTAAAGCAAAATAAATGGACTTAAATGTTTGATACATATTAAAGGTGGTGTATGTATTTTTTTCAAAAGACGCTTTAGAAAACTGAGTCGGCCCGAGTACCAAAACAAACTTGTAGCCAATCAGCAGTAAGGGGCGTGTCTACTCATGATGGGGAGGAGAGAGCACTCAGTGCACAGGACGGACATTAGCCAAGCCGAGCGACGACGAAAGATAGAGTGGATAAAAAACAAAAGAGGAAAACGTCTGCGGAACAAAAGAAGGCCTATGATAAGGCAAGAAGTAGGACCCGTGTAAATATCAGATCAGCTTTCCAGCGCTGGAGAGAACTCAAGGAGCGGGAAGGCCTGCGAACGGACGCCGAGGTTGCTTTGTTTCGCACGGAGCTAAACCATTCACGTTAAAACACACAGTACTACCAAAACACATTCGACCTGTCTTACCATAGTAACACACATTGCTTTCACTTATTGATGACATCATACCCTCGGCCGGCTGGCACAGCAGATTCTGCCATAATCATTGCCTGGGTTGCGTACGTATGTGTGGGGCGGAGCTATCAAAATAGGGGCGAGACCCTTTTGGGGTAGGGGCGTGTTTGTTTTGGTGATTTGAAATATCAGCATTGGCTACCAGAAATCACTTACCCCACCTTTAAAACTTGTTTTTATTAACCAAATTGGCAAATTGTTAGATGTATGCTTAAAGCAACTAAAAGCAAAATAAATGAATAAATAAATATGCTAATAATGTAAATATATTATATTTAGTCAGTAAGATTTGTTTAAAATAAATTAACACTTTTATTCAGCAAAGACACGTTAAATTGCTCAAAGGTGACAGTAGACATTTATAATGTTACAAAAAAATTCAAATATAAATATTTCAAAGAAATGCAGATCTTTCGAACTTTGTTTTCAGCACTTATCACAGGAATAAATTACATTTGAAAATATTTTCAAATACAAAAGTTATTTAAAATTGTAATATTTCACAGTTTTTCGGATTTTACTGTATTTTGATCAAAAAGTGAGTTTTAGTATATTAAAACTCTCATTTAAATAACAATATCTCAATATCAATTTAATGCATCTCACTTAAATATCTATTTTTTTGTTTGTTTTGTTTTTTTATTACTGGAAAACAAGACACCAATCCAGATTAACATTGTATTTTTGCATTGTATAAAATCAGTATGGATGAAATTGCCCAGATAATTTGGTCTTCTTCTTAAAACATGCATGTAAGTCCAGGCCGTGGCATATAGACATGGACACTGCTAGTTTGCGAGTACAGTATCTCGCTTCATTTGCTGTCATTTCTCGATCAACACAACTGCTAAAAAAGCAAAACATTAGAAAGTAAAAACTAGAGCAAAATTTATAGTTATTTTTGCACTTTAGTAATGTACTGAAATGACACTTTAAGGGGCATGTTGGAAACAACATCAGCAGTTTAGTAGAGGTAAAGCTGCGTTTAGTCATGCTAGGATTTTCATAGATTGCACTGTGTTTCCGCTGCATGTGCTGACTCTGTTCCTGACGGCCACAGGCAACTCAGGGAAAATTCACAGTGGGACATCTCCTAAAAAGACCAATGCAAACACAAAGTAAAGCATACTACGCTGGAAGCGCTAATTACGCCCCCAGACACTCTGCAGCCTCACTAACATTCACACCAGATTTCCCAAACAAATCACCCAGATTTATGTCGTTTATTTATAAAATGACCTTCCAATCATTCATCCGTTGATTCATTTTTTGTTATTTACAGATTGAGGGATAAATGTGCCGCCATCTGGAAGCAACAGGCGTCCCCTGATGTCATGCCCTTGACAAGATCACGGCAAGAAAGTCTATAATCTAAAGTTGAGCACGGCTTTTGCGACCC
This sequence comes from Sinocyclocheilus rhinocerous, assembly GCF_001515625.1. Taxonomy (NCBI): domain Eukaryota; kingdom Metazoa; phylum Chordata; class Actinopteri; order Cypriniformes; family Cyprinidae; genus Sinocyclocheilus; species Sinocyclocheilus rhinocerous. The sequence goes on along the minus strand of NW_015627892.1, from coordinate 69,334 downwards.
GCTGTTTACATTGGCGCTGATTGAGCCGATCGGAGCCATCCCTGAGGCGGCGAGACTTATCGTTCACCGCAGAGGACCCCGAGAACTGACAGAAGTCTTTCCTTTTTTTCCCCCCCAGCAAATTACAGCCAGGTACACTAAATATTCCCATCATCTCACACCTGCAATACAAAGACAAACAGGGGACTCTTTCTCTCTCTCTTGCTCTCTCCGCAGGTCTGCTAGATCCTGGTTCATTAGACGTGCAGCTGTTGAGTAGAAAGGCAGTAGAATGAGAGAGAGAACCCAGGAGAGGCTAGCAGACATGTGACAGATGAAGAGAGAGAGAAAGGGAGGGAGGAAAACTAACAATGGCCTGTCATTCTGAGCGGCTGCCAAGCGATGCCCATAATTGATTGCTCGTCCCAGTTTCAAAAGCTTTCTATATACACACATACACACACACTATTTGAACATAGACTATAGTAATAGGGGATGAATCTGTGCAAATCACAGACTCACACACCGTGAATTTGTGAAATGGAATATTTAGGTTTATGAAGGACAGCTCTGACTCGACATTCTGATTGGATGAACCGTGTTTGAAGGCGTTATGATGCGGATAAATGCACACCTGTGACTGCACATTCTATATCAAATCACCAAGTTGCAACGTTGCTCTCCAAGCATAAACAGCCTACTGTGAATCTAAGAACTATGTTCTTTTGTGGAAGAATTGTTTACTTTGATGTTAAAATGAAATTTGGTCGTTCTGAACTTGTATGACTTTCTTTGTTCTGTGGAATACAAAAGAAGCTATTTTGAAGAACTGTTTTTTTTTCTTTCACACAATGAGTCAGTGGGTCCAGAAACAACATTTTGGCCATTTTACACAGAACACGCTAATTAATTTTTAATATAAGGCATGCAGGAAGTGGCAAATTGTGGCCAACACAGAAAGAGATAAAATATTTTATATTTTCTGCCATATTTTCCACCATGTTGGTCCAATCTTCACAGCCAACATCCAGTAAGAATATTTCACTACTATAAGATTTGGGCTTGGGAGTGCATGAATTTACAGGGTACAATTTTAGTGTATTTTATTTTTATTCTATATTTTAATTTTTATATTTTTATATTTTATTCTATATTGGTATTTATCTACACACACAAACACTCATATATATATATATATATATATATATATATAATACAAAATGTTTTTTTATTATGTATTTTATTTAAAATACATAATTAAAAAATGTTAAAAATGTAGGGTGGAGTCACTGAATTTTAAAGTAATTTTTATTAAACATTTAATCACAACTTTGTATCTTTTATCATTTTGCTTATGCCACATTATCAACAGGTCACATACAAAGCAGTTTAAAAACGTAGGGATTTCTCAAGAGTACCTCAAACGCTCTCAGCCCCGTATGTCATAATCTGACACCCATGTTTAGTAAAAAGAGTAGACATGAAGAAGCTTTTGTATTTGTGTTTGGTTGTAAGGGGTCAGCAAGCAGCCTGGTGCCTGTTTGTTAACGTGGAGGCTAGTTTGTGCTCTATTGGTTGACTTAGCCTGCAGCTCTCTAAAGGGACGTCGAAATCTCCCAACCATATACCTGCTTTAATGCTGTCTGACATGCCCGGGCCTCAAAGAACGAGCCTGCAGCTCAGGTAAGTCTCTGTTAGCCATCCATAAGTATGCACAAACACACACACACACACACACCAGGGAACGCATGCCAACATACATGCACACACGTAGAAACACTGGGTAGGCTGGTTTCCTCCCCCTCTCTCTCGCTCCGTCTCTCCCGTCTCTCCCGTCTGGCTTTCCCTGTAGCTCTCTGGCAGTTTTACGTCAGTGCTGGAACCGCAGGGACGGTTGACATTTCAGTCTGGCTATGTTTCCAGTACCTGTGATCAGAGCCATGCTGCCTCTACGAACTTAAAGGTCACATTTGTTGTTTGTCAAAATTTCTAGAAAAAAAATTATAAAAAGGTAAATTGTGAGCTGGCAAACAGTGCATCATATTCTCTTTACTGTTAGCTAATTTTAATGCACAATAAGATTTACTTCCAAAATAATTATACCCCAATACATAAAAGGTGGCCAAACAGAGCTTCCCACATTGTAATGAGATTGAAACTGCAATGCTAAACACAGTTGTGTGAAAAAAAACATTGCCTTCAGCATTTAATTTGAACATTTTCTCACTATGAAATATTCTGTACCCATTGCTTAAGTATTTTACTCTGTGCTTTGTAGGTTATGGTCTTTTAATCAGCTCTGAAACTCTATTACTAAAAAAAAAAAAAAAAATGACCCATTTCTTTTCTTCTGTTGTAAAGTTTTAAAGTCTTATATACATTTCATTTGCATTTCCAGGGATCATTAAGAATTGTATTACAGCTGTACTGTTTTGCATTGCACAAATGAAGATATGGCTGCACATATGGCACATATGGCAGATATACTTGTAAAACTTGTTAATCGTTTACTGTGGTTCATCCAGAACTGTAGTTGATATACCTCAGATGATTTTATAGACAATTTCCGATGTTCATCTGTTCTGAGTGTCATAACCTCTGTGGTTTATGCTAGGGGCCACCGATCCCCAGATGTTTCAATTTGCCTCAAACAGATGGAGTAAGATATATGTCATGTTTTAGGATTTTTATTTTTTTTGGACTGTTTGCTAATTATTGCTATGTTCTGCTATTATCAATT
>NW_015627892.1:0-63387 GCF_001515625.1 Sinocyclocheilus rhinocerous | reverse complement strand
CTCTATATATATATATATATATATACATACATATATATATATATATATATACAAAGACAGTCAAAAGACCCCAGCTGATGGTAAAATACTTTAGAGCATTGTGCCGAACCATGCTAATGTACTGCTTTAAACCTTTTGGGAGCATTGTTCGAGAGTCAGGTGTTCCATGCGACTCTCTTTCCCAAAGGACCATTTATGTACCAGCAACAAATATCAAGCCTATGAGTGTGCATTGGCAAAAGGTCCATACTTGTTTAAAGCACATGCACAGATTATCCCATCCTGTCCAGGGTCACACTCAATGAGTGAAAGAGGAGAAATCAAGGTGGATGATATACGACACATCATAAATTTAGCGGAGGAGAAGGACAGAGAGAACCTCCAGGGAGTGCTTGATGATCTCGTCCTAAAGATTGCTTTTCCATCTCTTTCTCATAGTAGCTCCATGCATATGCTCACTGCAAGAATAATGAGTGAAGAGAGGAAAGGAATTCCACGCTGGAAAGAGGTCTGTGTGTGTGTTCCTCCGACAAACTGTTGTCCGTAAACAACCTCAAAGTTAAACGTCTTCCATCTCATCTCCAAACACACACTTGCACACAAAGAATTTCCCCGCCTGCTTGTTTGAAGAGAGCACTGCTTCATCCCCAAGTCTTCCAGCGGGACCTACTGGGGTGAGTTGGAGGCAACAGAAGAGGCTTTGAAACCATTCCAGAAAAATCATCCCAGACCTGTAGCAGAGCTTAAGAGGACACACACAGAAAAGTCTCAGTGCTTTGTGGATGATGTGCTGTTTATATTCCTTTTTTGACTTGAAATTAATGTTTGAAGTGCGAGTTTGAACATCGCTGGAGTAATGCTACTGTAAATGTGCATAGAGGACTGAATAAATATCTGTGATTTTTGCTTAAATATGTTGATGGAAGTAGTGAATGTGCCTAAGAGGTTTTGTGACTGACAATATCAAAAGAATATTGAACAATAATAACTAATTATAAATAAAGTCAAGCTGTCTCAACTGTCCTACACCACACCACAAGTGTCAGCCTCAGATACTTGTGCCTCAGATAAAGGCAAAAAAGACTTGTTTTTTTTTTTTAATCCCTAAGTAAACGTTAGAGGAGGCTGACAGAGTAATTACCAACCTGACCAATGAGAATGCATATTCAAATTATGCAACGTCGTTTGTTGCATCCAAAATGAGGCCGCTATTCATAACCAATCATTGTCAGGGGTGACCATGTAAGCCAATCAGCTTTCAGTATCATGGAGTCGTCAAGCCGCTTGTTAAGACAAGAAAAACTTCAGTCAAAATATCTATATAATATACCTGAAAATAAGACCGAACGACAGGTATATATATACGGTGGCCGAGAAGTGCAAAGCAAATAACAATTCTGAAAACAAAATAACAAGTTACAAACACAAATGCAAGTCTAAAAAACAATAACAATTCAGAAAGCACAACAACAATTCAGAAAACATTATAACAAGTCAAAAAACACAATGACAAATTCGAAAACAAAATAACAAGTCAGAAAACACAACGACAAATCCGAAAACAAATTTACAAGTCAGAAAACACAATGACAAATCAGACAAACCGGAAAAGGTAGGTATAGTTTGAGACAGCGCCATTGGTTTGGGATTACTCACCGCTGACTGGACGAGACATCTGTCAATCAACGTATACAGGGAAGAACCAGCCGAAGAACAGCAGAATCGTGGTAGAAAGTTCGGAGATGGTATTAAAGTAGCTCAACTGGGTGTCTATTTACATTTAGTTAAAAGTGGTTATAAATCATTCATTCCAGTGGTGCAGGTGGATAAGTGCGTGCCCTTGTCTTTTGACATGATCGACCCGGGTTCGATCCCGCCTTCTGCCGAACTTTTTTCCCTCCCTTTTCAAATCTCGTATTAGCAATGGATTCTATTTACACTAAGTGAAAATAGCAGTATTTTTAGCAATATGCTATTTACACAGTGCAAATACCTATTTACACTATGTTAAAATAGCAGGATATCTACTATCAAGTATACTACTTGTTGCAAATAGTGGCAATTATCTGCACTTCAGTATTGTAGTACATTATAAAACAGTATGCAATAATAACGTATTGAGTGTAAATTATAATTTTAATTTTAATTATTAAATGGATGCCACCTTATTGGTACAATAAAGCCCTCCCTACACCTACCCTAACCCTACCCGATACTTTATTTTCAACGTTTTGATTATTTCCTTAATTTTTTATTGAAAATAAATGCCTTTACGATGTGATACGAGATTTGAAAAGGGAGAAAAAAAAAGTTCGGCAAAAGGCGGGATCGAACCCGGGTCGATCGCGTCAAAAAGCCAAGGGCACGCATTTATACATCTGCACCACTGGAGCAGATGATTTACAGCCACTTTTAACTAAATGTAAATAGACACATTGTAATTTGTTATTTTGTTTTCAGAATTGTGATTTGCTTTGCACTTCTCGGCCACCATATATATACCTTTTTCATAATGGACGAGTGGATTATGAAGTGCAAATAGGTGAGTAGAAAGATAGAATGTTGATCTCCATTCTTGTAAATGTTTACTATGTTCCATCTGTGAGATTTGCTTCGTTGATTTACAGTATTGAGAAGTGCTGATGATTTTAACGTGTCACTAATTATCAGGAATATTTTGGAATGTCAGGGGGATTTTATATGTAAGCATAATTATCAGCAACTATATAAAAACAAACTGCTGCAACCGGTTATTTGTTTGATTAATATTGATTTACATATCAGCCTCCCTACAAAAATTCCCTTGTGTGCCGCCGATGATGGCATCAAAGTTTTTTGATTGAATTTTGAATTTGTATTTGAGTCTGAGCATAACCTATTAGTCAAAGTCTATAAAAAATCAATTATCTTAAGTCTAACAAGACATAAACCTAGATTAAGAGAAAATAATAACATGAAATATATCCTGCAAATGAGAGAAGCCCTACATTGATTGTTTGGCCTGAGTCTAATGAAGAAAATTACTTTCTCTTATGCTTTCCTCACTGTACACTTTTTTCCCATGCATAGCTACACAGAGGCAAACACAACTGCTTAAATTGCTGTGCTAACCATTACTGCATAAATAATGCCTGTCGTTATTTATGGGGCATGAGCCTTACATTTATTTGCACATTTAGTAATGAATGTGTTTTTGCAACATCCTTCAATGATTAATGCACCAACCACGGTCCCATATGGTACAGGAAAGTTAAATATTACATTTCACCCTCTGTGCAAAACATTCAGTAACAAATTCTAGTAGGCCTATGTACAGCCAAATTGCATTCCTTGTGTGGAGGAAACTAATTAAAGATTCATATTTGCATTTTTTGGCTGGAAAATGGATCTAAAAAGACTGAACTTTTGAACAAAAGTTTCAGTCTCCCTGGGCTCCCTAATCATACAACGCAGCCAGAAATCTCAGAGTTTACAGTCTGTCCAGAAAAAGAGAGAGCGATAAACCCCAGGGCAGGCCATCCGTGTTTATAACTGCATGTATTTCCTCATGAACTCATTTTATTAGCAGAGATAATCTAATCCAGATGACACCGAAATGCCCATATAGGCCATTTTCACACAGCTGGGTGAAAACATATCCATTCATATTCTTTATGTGGCCACCTAATCAAAATATGGACAAAAGGCTTGTTCACACCAAGGCTGATAACAACAAAGATATAGTTAAAAAAAATTTGATAAAAAAAAAATAAATAAATAACATATAGCATATAACAAGTTATATAACGGTAACAGCACAGAGTAACAATAATCACTTTGAAAATGATTTTTTTTTCCATCTGATGACTGATAAAAACATTGACAGTCAATCAGAATCCACCCTGCTAAAGAGCTTGAGGCAGATGACACAACTGCAGTGCATGCATATAATCATAATAAACAGAATATTATCTTGTTTTATTGTGCAAAAGAATGAAGTGGTTCTGTTGTTCATTCTGGTTCAAGTCAGTTTTTTTCAGGTGTAACTTTGGGTTGTGTTGAGTTTGTGCTTGTAATTTAAATGTTTTATTTTTATAGTTTTATAAATTTACATATTAAAATAAAAAAATATATAAAATAAAAGATAAAATTATATTTAAATATGTGGTTAAAATGTGTGTGTGTGTGTGTGTGTGTGTGTATATATTATATATATACTCTCACACACACACACACACACACTTATTTATGTATAGTAAAAATCTATTTAAATCTTATAATATTTTTTTTAATTTAAATGTTTTATTTTCGTTTTATTTAAGTTATTATTATGGATGCACCGATACTGGTATCGGGCCCGATACTGCACTCCTGTAATTGTACTCATAAAAATGCTCCGACAGTGCTGTGTCCAGACAAAGAAACACCGAAAACAGAACAATAGAGAGCAGAATGGAGTTATTAGAGATTAAGGATGTCTATGAAATACATTTATGTAATTAATATAATGTTAAACATTCAATATGCACGCCTGTACAGCTGAGCTTGGGAGTGAGCTAGCAGCCTATGTGAAATGCGCTAGGCTATACGTGTCTCTATCATTCCGCACCAATAAAAATGTGTGCGAGCCTTGCACATGTTTTGCTTGCGTTATGAGTGTTTTGCATTATATGAGTTGCTTTGGAATATAAGTTGCAGCACGTTTCTGATGAAAGATTTATGTATAACGAGTGGCTCCCTGCATTACTACAGGAAAACGTCTTGTGATTACAGTACTGAGCCGCTGCAATGGAGCAGCTCTAATGTGCCAATAAATTAAAGATGAAATAATAGCAATACAATTAACAGTGAAAGTAACAAAAGCTTGTACAATACATTTTAACAGGTATAATTAAGTGTGAAAATATGTTTGCTAAATGAAGGCAGCTAACATGATTCATATATAAATATATGTACCCAATGTCTGTACACAATGTTTTTTAAAATTACAAATGCTTTGAAGATACAGGTATCGGTATCGGCAAAAAATTAAAGTATTGGACTCGTTCTGGAAAAAGTAGTATTGGTGCATCCCTAGTTAATATTTTACAATAAAATACAACATGAGGGTGAGTAAATGATAACAGAATTTTCATTTTTGGGTGAACTATCCCTTTAAGTACATGATTTTTACATGATTTTACATTTTTAATTTAATATTTAACATTGTACAAAATGCATTTAATTATATTGTAAATATGTAATATTATATATAATACATATTTTTAGATTTTATAATTGTAATTTTTTTTAGATCTCTTTATATTGTAAAATATATTTAAAATCTTGAGAAAAAAAATATATGTATATTTGTTTTTGTTTTGTGTTGTTTTTTTTCCCAAGTTTTTAAATATATTTTACAATATAAAAAGAGATCTAAAAAAATTACAATTATGTAATATTAAGTACAATATTTTTGGTTAAAATTTTAATAGCTCATTTTGTGTACACATGCACACACAACCCATATATTTGAATCAGAACTTAGTGACAGCTCATGCATGCTTCTAGTCTGGATGTCCATGCATATATAAGTCACGTTCTTGTCTCATTCGTTCTTTTGAATCCAAATTTAGCTCATACCGACACATGCATAAATCCCAGCCCCTTACATTATATGACATTTATTCGGGAGGCGAATATAAATCCTTTTTAATCCAATGCATTTAGGGGGGATTCACTCAGAATTCATTGTGCTGGTGTTGGTGAATCAGCCAGGGTGAGGTGTACCACTGCTCTGGGTTTATTTGAGAGCTTGTTATCTATTGGCTCGGAGTGGTTTGTTTCCCAGCAGCATACTTTCACCGGGGTGTATGCTTCTGTTCGTGTGTGGTATGACACCTGGCAACTGTGTATCCATGTGTGTGTGTGTGTGTGTCTGTATTTACTGTTCACCAGATGAGCCCTGATCAGGAGATGGACCATAGAATTGAGCCGAGGTCTGTGTGTGTGTATATGTGTGTGCCTTATTGGGAATTTGAAGTGTGATTGACAGGGGAGAAGTCTATTAGCTGAGATTGTTAACTCCAGGGCACAGTAGAGGCTGTTATCGGCTGCAGACAGCCGTGAAAGGGCCTGGCTGATTCACAGGAAAGCCATTGTGCATTTCAAAGGTGTTGTCTGAGTGATTCGGGTCTGGGCTGACACCACAGAGAGGCAGAGAGAGTGAAAACACAGGAGAGAATGTGTTGGAATACATAGTGATCAATGGACGTTTAGACATCCCCATATACCCCCAGCCCTCGCGCTCTTCCTCCCGCCCGCCATCTCTCCGAGGAACTTGCATGACAGTCGTGGATAGAAAGGCTAGGGTGAAGGAGAGCTAAATATTTCAAGTTAAACTGGAGTGAGGCGGTTTGTCTGGCTGCCTGCTCGTGTTGGTGTGTGGGCTGTGATTGGCATTACATTGGAGTCATCCTTCTCTAGGATGGCCGCGTGTGTCTGACTGCTGCGAGCAGTTCATCCATTAGGTGTTAAAAGAATGGAACTGCAATGCACCTGAATGTAGCATGGGACTGGGTGTATTTTTATAGGGTATTTGTGTGTGAGGTACATTGTGGTTAATGGATGCCAACATCCGTCAACTCTTCTTTGGTTATTGAGTGTGATCTTTCCATTAAATCTGGTCTGCAAAATTGATCTAAAAGATTTTTTTGGAGTGAGGTGATGTTCACATGACACTATTTTCATCTAAAAACGGGCCATTTTGGCCATTCATTTACACAACAACAGAGTTTTGTAAAAAAAAGTTTTGAAAACTTTTTAAATTTGAAAACGGGTGTCGAAGTGCAAGGTTTTGAAAACAATACCGTTATCTGCTCCATGCAAAATACAAAAAGGCAAATTTGTGAAAATGTTGACTTCATGCGCATGCATATTACATGTTTACGTAGTGTTTTTATACAAAGTGACATCGGCAACTATTGGTCTGGCATGCATAATACAGCGATTTTAGTCTTTTTCACGAGCCATGGGATCGTTTGACAATGTTGTCGTCTATACACAAAAAAAATGCAAAAGAAAAGCTTTCCGTAATTGTAAACGTACCCTAAATCAGCCTGAGTGGTTCTTAAAATGATACTCCAACCAAAAAGGGAAATCATTTACTCACCCTTTTGCCGTCCCGGTGGTATATGACTTTCTTTCTTCTGTGGAACACAGACAGTGATTTTTATTTTTATTTTAAATTATTCATGTGAATCCACATAACGCTAGTGGATAGGTACTTCAAACCACATAAAACGAACATGACAGTAACCCATACAACCCCTGTTGATGAATTAACATCTTCTGAAGTGAATTGATAGATGTGTGTTAGAAAAATACTAATAATATAAGTGATTTATAAGTCCTCTCTTCCAACCAACTCAGCACGCTGAGAATGTCAACACGTTGTGAAGCAGGGACAGATTAATTCTTTTTCTAAAAATCTCTGTATTCCACAGTAGAAAATAAGTCCCATATATATGAGATGGAACCAGAGTAAATGATGGGAGAATTTTCAGTTTGGGGTAGAGTATCCCTTCAAGGTCTGTTCACACCAAAAACTATAATAATAATTATATCAGTGTCTTCTAGTGCTGGGCAATATACCGGTTCAAACGGTAAACTGGTTTGAATTAGGCCTACGCACACGGTATTAATTTTTTGGCTAAGCTACATCGACAGCATTGTGAATTGAGAGGGGATCCCTGTTAACTGCATAAACCTCTGACTAATGCTTGGAGAACTTTTAGAACTATTGATAACACACAACTAATTCTTTAACTGGGCAAATAAACCAAATGTTTAAAATAAACAGCTCTTAACAGAAGCCAGAGACACTGATGACAAATGCAAAGAGGAGAAAATACTGTTGCAGGCAGAGCAAACTCACTTCACCATGTGCGAAATATTGGAAGAAAATCCTAAATAAATTGGGGGTGGAGGTTTATTTGAATATATCTCGGAGGGGAACTGACTGTATTCAGAAAATTTTTGATATTTTCATCTTACCTTGATATAATGCATATTAATGTAGTATTTAAAAGCGCATCCTTGCTTTGTTTAAAGCGGTAACCAAGGAAACGCTGTGTCTCTGCTGTTCCATAAGTGCCACCTGCTGTCAGAGAGTGAATTTGTGTCTCATGCAGCCCATCTGCTGTTTTTGTTTTGTGCAGATACGTTTTATGTAGCATAATTTCAAAAAAGCTAAGGTCAGACCATTCTGTTTTTGCTTCAAATTTTGAAATTATAAAGTCTAATTTACATCAAAAACTGTTTATGCGACATGTAACATGTTTGTTTGGATCGTGATTAAAATGCAGTGGTTCTGCAAATGTTTCATGCATTCTGATGAAAAAAAAATGTGATACAGATTTTTGGTCAAACTAGTGTCCACATCTATGTACAATACAATTCTGTTTATTTATTTTAAGCTTGTTTATTTGAGCTGTGCTTACATCACTACACTTTTGACGAGCGAAATCTCACAGAAATGTTGCTAATGTGACCGCACCTTAATTGTAATTGACAAACAGATGACTCTTATGAGCTGGATCTCTTAATGAATTGTTCAGAAACACTCGTTAGGTACCTTTTTTTCTCTCAGTCTGACGAAACCACTGAATGAACTGCTTAAGATAAGTAACTAAATCTGACAAAATGTTAAGTTCTTCCTTTCTTCATGTATATAGAAACAGGAGCAATATAGTTTGTGCTGTGCTATGTTGCTTGCTTGCAGTCTAGGCGGTGATTTTTCAGTCATTTTTATGTCACATCGCTCACTTTCATCATTGATTATAATGCCTTATATTTTTTTGCATTGTCGAATGACTATACTTTGCATTGTAGAGAACTTCATGTATTATAATGAGAGCGTTTTGGAAATTTTTCATACATGGGTCGAGTATTTGGCTGACGGGGTGTAACTATAAATATATTTAGTAATATGCTGTTATACATTATTTTTATGAGCTGAATCACCATTGGCAGGATAATCAGGCACTCACACATCCTATCATGTAACTTTTGCTATATGCAGTCGAGAACAGTCCGACAGTGTTACATTAAGGTAATAAATGAGTGCTTTACACGCTAGTTGGTGTCAGGTTTTGTCATTTATTCCGTTTCATTTTTGTACTGCTGATTATTATTGTCTCATCCAAATGTTTCGGCCTCTCATGCCTCCTCTGATAAATCAACCCTGGATCATTCCTGAACTTCTTCTGACCCTGAGAGAGATGCAAACACAGGGTTTTAGATGACAAAGAGCGAGAAAGGACATGTATGTCGGAGGCAAGGTTAGCTCTCTGAACAAGCAACACCATGTTCCCTGAGCACAAACACACTTTCCACTCTTTTCTATCCTATTTGCAGCTGAAACATTTCTGCTATCAACCTTAAGTTAAGGTATAACTAGCAAATAAATCTCAGTTATACTGACTCCACACAGCAAGTGAGCGATGCAGAATGACAAAACTAGGACACTTGCTCACTTGCACTGCAGACAGCTTTAATGGGACCATTGTAGGTTTTGTCACATTGTGTTGCCCACTTGACAAAATTAGGTAGTGCTTGCCTGCAGTGTATACATGGAGTTCAAACTAATTTTGTTGCATCATATCGCATCGCTTGTAATGGGAACTAAAGTTTACTGAATACCACTCGTTGACTATAACGGGAGAGTTCAAGTTTAGTTGCAGATTCATTTTGCTTGATTGCAGTGTACAGAGTAGACAGATTTCTGCATAATTTTGTCTCACCATATCACTTGTTGTGGAGTCTGTTCTAGTTTTGTCATGGCATATTGTTCACTTGCAGTAGAAAACTGTATTGATTATAATTGAGAACATTTTTTTGTTTTGTCAAATTGAGTGTGTTTACATGCACATTCTCAACCCGAATATGCTAAATATGCCGACAAAATGTGTGCTGATTAAAACAAGTAGATTTTTGCCATTACCCTGATTTTGCCCTGAATGTAAACATTCAGGGCAAAGGAATGTAAATACTGTAGGAATTTACATTCCACAGTAAGGAATGTAAATTCCTTACTGTGGATTGAACCACATCTGGCCCGAACAAGCGCTTCATGGTAGGTGAGGAGGAAATATATAGTACACTCCGACTGTTTTTTGACTCAAGAAATTATAAAATGTGTTTTTCATCTTGTGCAGCTGAAGGAGAAGAGGTACAGTCAAAATGCTGCAGCTGTGGAAACTTTTCTGCTGACATTTTGTAATATTTTGGGGGGTTTTAATGATTTATTTTAATGATTTATTATAACATCACAACTCACATAATAAATGGAATACTCAGAATCAGGAACACAAATGATTACGTTCTGATGTCAGTAACAGGGAATAACCTGCTTTGAAAAAAAATGCTCTTGTGTTGCCAGGTTATTGGTTTGCATTTAAAGCATTAATCGGGTTATGTCAGTAAACTGATTTCTTAGTTATCAGCATATTGGTGTGTATGTAAATGTGCTCATTGTCAAATCACTGCAGTGTACACAGATTTGTAAATTGTAAATGTGACCGTTCCTAGTTTGGTTGCAGATGTTGCATACTTGGAAAGTATAATTAGTTAATTCGATGTGTTTTTGATGTCGCTTTAGAGCAAGAGATTACATGTTTTACCATTTGAAATTCTTCTCTTTTTTTTTTTTTTCTTGTGTCATAAAGCATTGAGCGACATGCACTGCGCTTCGAAAATCATTTCCAGCGACACGGCAGAGGGATTGAAAGAGACATGCCACTATTTTTCCATGCTCTCCCTGCAGCACAGAGCATACTGTTCTCTAATCAGCTGCTCTCCCTGTGAGTTCGCCTCCACTGATGGCAGAATTGGTTCTCTGGAAGCGAACACTGCCTGCTTTTTGTTGACTCTCAGCGGTGGAAAAAGCTTCATAAATTGAGATGCGTTCTCTCCCTCTCTCTCTCTCTCTTTGCCTCCTCCCCAAACACATAATCGCTGTAAACAAGCGCGCTGAGAGTGAGTGCATGTGTGATTTGGATGTTGTCATGGTTTAGTTTCCCCGGTTAGAGACGCTGCCAGCATCATCGTCTCCCTCGTTCGTTCTCTTCCTCTCCCCACTTTGATGTTGTCATGTGTTATTTTCCACGGTTAGAGACGCTGCCAGCATCATCGTCATCCTCCCTCGTTCTCTTCCTCTCCCCACACAACCGTCGTGGCAGCAATTTCTCCCGCTGTCACAGCACAGAGGCGGCACCTCTCTCCCTCTCGCTGGCTGTCCGCCCGGTAATTTTTTTTCATGCAAGCTGCAAATGTTTCTTTTGCTCTGACAGTAGGTAGACAGAAGATTAAGAGAAAGGAATTGCGGAGTGTGGAGGATACAGCGGGAACAGACTGACTGCACGCACAAGCGCCGATAAGACATCGGGCTGACTGGAGAGTGCCGGGCCGCTGATCGCTGTGTGATTTCTCCCTGCGAGCGCGATGGATGCTATCCCACAATCATAAAGCGAACCGAAAAGCTGAATGCTTTGGTATTAGACTGGAATCCGTATATCAGTTTCACACAGCTGGTGTTCTACCTGTACTACCCTACTCTCTCATACTCAACCAAATAAGATATTGTTTTAAAAAAAAGAGTATTTCAAGCCTTTTTAGACATTTAATATATCTAAAGTGGCCACCAAAGAGTAATTTTGGATACTTACAGCAGGCTTACAACGTGTGAATGTCTTTGCATTATATTATAAAATATCAAGCAAAGTGGATTTTGTTTTAAAGAAAGTATTAGGGCACAGTTTGCAGATGCCATTTGGTTTGGTATTTTGTTTCTAATGCAATTAAATTCAGCAAATTTAAGTGTCCAAATAATTATGGGCCCACTGCAGAAATAGTAAGTGTTTAAAATGGAATGAAGTGTCCTTTTACACATTTAATATATCTACAGTGGCCCCCCAAAAAATTAATGAACGTGGATGTTTTTGTATGATATTATAAAATATCAAACAAAGTGGCTTTTGTTTTAAAGAAAGTGTTGGGACGCTTTGCCAGTGCCATTTGGTTTGATGTATAAAAGGAAACTTCATACATTTTTAGACATTTAACATATTTAATATATCTACAGTGGCCCCAAAACGTATTTGGACAGTTGAGGCACACTTAATATCATGCAAAGACTCATGAATTCATACGTTTTTATAAAATATCAAACAAAGTTACACAAGTATTTGGACACTTTATTTGTAGACACCAGTTGGTTTGGTATTTTGTTTCTAATTTTGCAGTTTAATTCAGCCATTTCAAGTGTAATTTTAAGAGTGTCTAAAAGTGTCCAAATACTCTTTGGGCCCACTGTAGATACAGTATATTAAATGTCTAAAAAAGTACGAAGTATCCTTTTACACAATTAATATATCTACAGTGGCGCCAAAAAGTATTTGGACACTTAATATATGAATGTCTTTGCATTATATCATAAAACACCAAGCCAAGTGGCATATATTTTAAAGAAAGTACATGGACACTTTGTATGCATAAGCCACTTAGTTTGATATATATATATATATATAATGCAGTTTAAGAGTGACGTGTCTAAAATGGTCTCAGTATACCTTTTCGGGGCCACTATATGTCAAATCTAAAAACTATTTATTTATATATTTAGGTTGTGATGTTGTTACTTTTAATTCAGGTCGATAGATAAAGCACAGTCCCTTTAATGGTAAGGCTCATAAAGAGTGTGGAAAGGGATATGTAAAACTAAATATCGTTTTTAGTGCAATAAACCCTGACTAACCTTGTAAGTGGACCTCAGGGAGGGAATTATGATATGACCCCTTTAAGGTAGATTAATGTATAATTCACAGCAGTAGATGATCATGAGTCAGATTCTTGAGTTTTCCCATTGTGTTCCTATATTAAGTTGTTTCCAGCACGCCCACTCCATCATAAAGATCCGTGCGGATGTACAGCATCAGCCTCCGGCTCATGTCCCGTGGGTCATTTCATTCAGCAGCCACAAATAAACTTAGCACTCTTTCTGAATCTCCAATGAGGAATAAAAATAGGATTTTGAGATATATTTAGTTTGATTATATAAAGAGAGAAGTGTGCCTGCACTTTTATTTTTCTTCCTCTCTCTCAGAACAACTTTGGAAATCTCATCTCTGGTGCGACATGTTCGCCATGTCCAATTCTCGAAAGGCAAAACACTCTGAATCTGAAGAATTTATAAGCGACAATACTGCATTTGCATGCTGGTATTTACACAGTCATCTTCATAAAAACTCTGGAAGATTCAGTGACATTTCAAATCAAGCGTAGCACTAAACATCCAATTTACTGTCACAATAACTCAGGGAGGCGCAGGGAAACGAGTAGAGAGTGTAACTATGACAACATACGTATGTGTGGATGCATGGGGTGAGATTCAATATAGATGGCAGGATGCAAGGATTTGGCTGAAATTAACTTGTGGCAGGGAGGGAAATGAAAGTAGCGATGGGGGGAATGAGTAAACGTGTGGGTCCATTTCCTCACATGGCAATGGGATGGATCCCTAGATTAAAGCTTTATGTGAAAAAGAGGGGATGCGGGCCGTGGCCTGGCAGAGACGATAAGAGAAGGCCTACCCTCACATCTCAGCAGATGCATTATTGATCAAGACTGCCGGTAGCTGAGGGGTTCTCCCATACGGTCTCAGCCCCTCTGGTTGTAGAGCTGTGTAGAAGGATAGAGGCCTGCTGGAACTATCATAGGCATTTGGTGATATTACCTGCATCCGTCCGTTAAAGTGCACGTGGAATTTGATTTGTGTGTAAATTCTGTATTTGTGCATGTGTGTAAGAGAAATTCTTATATATATATATATATATATATATATATATAAATGCTTGTCATCCAAAATATATCAAAATAGTCTAAATATTGCTCAGATTGCTCTTTCATAGCTCGAGACATGAAGATTTTTTTTTAAAGAAATATTAGTATTTTATTCATAAAGGATGCATTTAATTGATCAAAAGTGAGTAAAGACATTTCTAATGTTACAAAAAAATTATTTCAAGTTAATATTTTCCTTTAAACTTTCTATTTTTTGAAGAATCCTGATAAATGTATCAGTGTTTCCACAAAAACATTAAATATTTTCAACACTGCTAAAAATAGGAAATGTTTCTTTCTTAGCAAATCAGCATATAAGGATCATGTGACACTGAAGACTGAAGTAAACTTTGCCTCACAGGAATAAATTACATTTTTAAAGTATATTACAATAGAAAACAGTTATTTTAAGTTGTAATGATATTTCACAATATTACTGTTTCTGTATTTTTGATCAAATAATTGTAGCCTTGGTGAGCATTGAAACTTTTCTCAAAAACATTACATTTCTTACCGACCCCAACCCTTTGAATAGTTGTATACATTTTAAAATATCAACATTGTCTCAGATTTCTCATAAATGCCTTGGTAGAATTATAATGAGACAATTGTGAACAAACAAAAGAATTTAGTATTGAGGGAATTTAATAAGAAATATAAGTTCATGTTGAGATCTGATTTTGTTTGCAGATTTTGTCTTGGCAAATCTGAGTACAGTTTGAGAGTTGATCTCTTTTAGACTCATGCCAGATTACTGGAGACTATTTTTCAGGAGAAACATGCCAGATTTGCACTCTCCATTTGGTTTTCACTCTCCATTTGTCTCATTGCTGTTTAGGAGAAATTATTGTGAAATGAGATCCTGAACTTCTTTCATAAACCTGCTCAGGCTTGATTTCAGAGATGGTTTTTGAATTCTGTAAAAAAAAAAAAAAGATTATTTGCTGTCATTGCAAGACAAAAAGACCCCTCCAAAATAGTTCAAATGCTCCAGGTACTGTCGCGCAACCTTGGATTTTAGCTCAAAACAATCTTTTAAAAGTTATAATTTCTGTCCCGTAAAGTGTGTACACGTAAAAAGAAAGTAAAAAGTTTTAAAGGAGATCTATAAAAGAGTAATAATCAGACTCAAGGTGTCCGTTTCTCTTTTTTTTTACACTCCCTCCATCTCTGTCTCTCCCTCTATCTCACTATCAGTCTAGAAGAGAGCCGAGGTTCCTGGCTTCCCTAGATTAATTGAACAGACCCAGCTGTGCTTTAATTAGTGTTAAAAGATCAGTGATTTTCGATACGGAGATGCCTGCTGTTAACCCCTTTCTGCCTGCCATGTTTTTATTTCCCATGATCCCTCCATCTTGTCAGTTTGGTTCTCACTATTAGCGACCTGAAGTTCTGAGCATGTTGGCATGACTTTCGAATCCCACGGCCATAGAACGTACAAACACATGCATGAATCGCAAGATGTAGCTTTGCTTCTCACCAGCACAATTAATGTTCCTTTGGCATCAGATCTAATGACAATTAAAAAGAGTTAATTATTTCTGCCACAATGATCAAGAGCATGTTAGACATGAGGAAGAGGAGAGCACAAGGAGATTTCCGTTAACCAATGTAAAGCCTGAGGCATAGTTAACTCTCTAAAGGCTTCTTTCAAAGCTCTTCCATTAATATAAATATAGTAGGACGTTTAGAACAATGCATGACACCCCGTGTGCTTTCTAGGCTTCTGAATGGTCTTTTAAAGTTGGTATGAAATGAAAATTCACCCTATCTTTTCTAAACCAAATTTTTTTCAATCATTTAGTCCATTCATTTTTGAATGCAGTGCCCATATCTCAATATCTAATCAACAACTGGATAAACCAAGTCCTCATCCCCGTCCCCAACGTTTTTTTCCTTTTTTTCACACTTGAAGTTGGTTTCATGACACTGCTGTGTTTCGTTGCACTTATGTTGAAGTCTGTTTTTTTGAAGTTGCAAATAAAAAGATTATTGGAGTATTTCTTTACAAGGAAATAAGTCTTTCTGCTTCAAAATTTCAAGTTTAATTCAATGTTTAATTGACCCTTCGCTGGGAGTTTGATTAACGGGCGATCTGACCAATCATAACGCAGAATTTGTTCGACAAACAAACCAGGCAGGAGAGTAGATTAACGTCGGTGGACTTGAACTTGACAAATGGTGTGTATTGACGTCTTTCCGTGGTTGAAACAAGAAACCCTCTGATGTTCATTCATGTTTATTTTGTACTATAACTAGTAAAGAGGAAGAGATGATCGGTTCACTTGCTGCTTGAACTGAGTCTCTACAGCGATCTGTCATGACACATTAAAGAACCACATTTCTTGTTTGTATTTATTGTTTGAATTTGTTTGTATTTATTGTTTGAATTTCTGATTTTCAAATGACCAAATTTGAAAGCTGAGACTTCATACCAATCCTGCTCTGTCTTGTCTGTCGGCGCGTTGTCAGTGTCCTCTTTCCGGCGATGTATTTTTCACTGTGTGAGACTGAGAACATGATGTGTTGTGAGAGCGACGTGACTTGTCAGACATAGCAACAGTAACTAATAAGGCTACATGACCTGTCTCTGACAACGAAAATGCGTTACACTTCCAGAAAAATATATATAGTGATGAGAAATGCTAAGCAGGTGTAGCGATTAGCTTCATATAAAAGGCTACAATTAGCATTATATGGCCAAGACACACATTAGATCACAATCAGAAGTTATTACAAACACTCAATGGTGGTTTAAAGTGAGTTTCGAGTAAAAGCATAGTATAAATTTTATAAATTGTCTTATGTAGCATGATGCTACATTGTGAATAAATGGTCACGTAGCATGCGTTTTCCTTGATGCCTCGCCAGAGCCAATCACTAATTTAGGCACATAAAGCATTCTACATGCTTATTGGCTAACTGACTTTGATGAGATTAACCCCTCAAGTATCGAAATTCGGTACCGAGCGACAAGGCATTTTTCGATACTCTATGGTATCGAGGCAATTCAATCGGTGCCTAAAAAGTTTCGAACTCGATACCCAACCCTAATAACTAAAGGGGGGGGGGGGTTTGCGTGTCTTTGCGAAGGGTTAATTCTTGCAATTTCTTGAATTATTTACAAGCAATTTCTGAGTGAAAATTGTTTCAAAGAAAATCCTACATCAAATGTTTCTCACAACGAAAAATTCTGTTTAGTTTTCATTTTTATTTTCTTCCCCTCCAAGTTTCCCAACCCTAAAAACTAAAGGGGGGGGGGGGTTTGCGTGTCTTTGCGAAGGGTTAATTCTTGCAATTTCTTGAATTATTTACAAGCAATTTCTGAGTGAAAATTGTTTCAAAGAAAATCCTACATCAAATGTTTCTCACAACGAAAAATTCTGTTTAGTTTTCATTTTTATTTTCTTCCCCTCCAAGTTTTAATATTCACACTCACTAATAAAATGGTTACGTTTTGTTCAGTTTCTCACGAAAAGCTATCATATGGCTTCGGAGGACTTGGAATATCATATGAACTACTTCATACATATATACTGTACATATAACCTGATTACTGTATGCTTTAATTTTTTTAAAAACAGCATGAACATTATTCAAACTTTATCCTTTTATGTTCAGTGCAAATAGGAAAGTCATATGTGTTTGTAATGACTTGTGGCTAAGTAAAAGATCATGTTTAATTTTGTGTGAACTAAGGCAACACAAGAATATCTCCTTGATTTTAATCTAAATGCAATGTATTTCGGGACAAGACAGAATTTAGATGTCCTTGAATCAATGCTCTGTTTTATGAATGTTGAAGTAGTACATAATTGCAACATTAAAATGCAAGATTTGATGATGATACTTCAAATACTAAACACTTCCAGTAGTTTTTATTGTAAGGCTGAAGCTGTGCAAAAAAAAAATTCTTTGTGCAATGATTTTAGTTCCTGTAAGAATTCCTGTCACATCTCTCTCTCTCTCCTGCATATGTCTTCTGCTCATTTACCTGACTTACACCAAGGCCCGTTCTACTAGAACATAGTGCCTTTCTATGTGTAAGTGAGTAAGTGTGTGTGAGAGACAGAAGGGAATGTGACCCAGTGTATTTTGTGTGAGGGTCTGATGGATGTGTGGTGACACATTCACTTGAGCCCAGATCCATCACGGTAACTGGAGACACTACAGACGCAGGGAAATTAAACGTGGAGTCCTGAGTGGCAGGGGCCAGTGGCTGAGGCTAAATATGGACTCGGATACATAATTACTCTGGTGATTGGCCAAAACACCTTCAGATCATCTACACCGAGAGTTTCTTAATGGGTCTGACTTGCATTGTCTGTGCCACAAGTGAGCAGTTTGAGTTTGGAAGTGATGTGCTTCTGCAGAACCAGAAATTGTATGTTGAAGATATACAGTATATGTGCATGCATGAGGTTTTAAACAGCATCCCAATATGTGTTACACAACAAAGACTGGTTACCGACCTCGGGTGTGATTTCCTAAAAACAACTATGGTTGCAAGTTCCTTCGTTACCAATAGAGTTCAATGGAACTTGGGACCATAGTTAGCTAATAATGCTTTTGGGAAACACATCCCAGAGCAGGCATGAGAAATAAGGGTTAAGAAACATGCATTCAAAGTAATTCACATTTCTTAGTACCTGTGACTTAAACAGCCCCTGAATTAAACCCACTTGAGTTCTCGTTCACCTCGTCACACTTGGTTCAGGTTACAGAGAGGTCTTGGAGTGTCAAAGGTTTATAAAGCTGATGGATCAGCAAAAAAAAAAAAAAGATTACTCATATATTTAATAAATGGAGTTATATGGGGTCTAAATTAGTTAATTTTAGATTATTTACAGTATGTTTTTGCTGACAAGGCTTCTTCAAGTTCAGTTCAACTTATGGCTATGCCTATGACTGCCAAAGAGCAATGTCACACAAAAAATAATGTCAGACTTGTGTAGAAAGGATCTGTGCATTTATTTATTTATTTTTAAGGGAAAAATATTATGCACTTGACTATGCTTTTGTTTGGAGTTAATAAAAAAAGCGACATTACATTTTTGCTCCCTTTGATTTAATAATTCATGCATAAAATAGTTAGTCCAAAGAATGCACAGAATAATAAATCAGCAAAGTGGTAGAGGGAAAAGCCACCTGCATTGTCGGGTCTTCAGATGTATGTGCTCATATGAAATAATGCTGCCTGTGGGTTTATGAGAACATGTCAAAGCAACACACATCAATCCCAGTAATAATAGATGAAACAGATTTTATGATATGCAAATACATAAAGCAATGTAAGCAAACTATGGAAGAAAAATGATATCACTATATTATATAACTGTTAAATTATTACACTGGTAGTTTAGACCTGGTGGAGGGTCTTACAGTGTTTAAGTCTGTGTTCTATTACTAGTCTATATTTCATGTTTGAATTTTTTTTATATATATTCATATTGATTATAGCAGATCATGTTAATTGAATAAATCACGTATCAGAATTAGGGCTGTCAAAATAGCTGAAAAACTAAATTCGAATTGTGTACTTAAATATTATCAAAATTAGAATTATATTCGAATTTAAAATGCATAATTTCAGTTAGGGTGAAGAAAAGCTTTTGGCTTCTCTTCTGAGGCCACAAGAGGGCGCATCGAGCAAAATATTACTAATCCACGTTTATTCAAAGCATAAGATTACATGACTATATGAGAAAAAAGTGCATAATGTTTAAAACAATGTTTATAAACCAATTATAATTAATTAAGTTGCTTAAACAACTATAAACAAAACAGCATCATGTATGTATACATAGTTTAATACAAAGGGCGGAAAGCCAATCAAACAGAGTACATTTTTCATTTAAAAACATGAGATGCAGTGGGATGGGGAAAAAACTTTATGGCGCATAAAGTCTCGATATACGTTTTTTTCAAAGTTAAACTTGCATTAATTTTACATGGCTTTTAAACATGCGGCTCCTTTGTGCGATATACGAGTGCAACGGTGATAGATGTCCCTCTAGAAAATGCGCGAAATATGTGTTCTGTGTGAACGGCTTGGTTTCAGTTTTGATGTAAACAAGATCTTTGATGTTCTCTTTTTCCGCAATATTTTTAATGAACAACGCAGCAGCGCCACATCTAGTGGCTTCAACTGGATAGGCTAACAAAAACATTATAATGCAGCGACACTTGCATCTCGTGCGTCACTGATAAGGCTGCCTCAATGCACACCTAAAATTCGAATGCAACGTTTTTGCATTCGAATGTGGATTTTTATTTTAAATTCGACGAATATTCGAAATTCGAATTTTTTTTGACAGCCCTAATCAGAATATTTGATAGTGATGTGTGATATTTTGCACATTTTACACAAATTCTATATTTTTGTGTATACAGTATAAAATTATGTGCCTATTTATTTGATCATATAATTTATACACAAGATTTCCTATTCAGTGTTAAAGCAATTGCCACTGGTTTATAGTTTGTCACATAACCTTTTAGCAACACTTCATATCCAGTCATTTATACAAGTGAGGGTTGCTGAGACCTGTCAATACTTTCCACATGTTGAACAGAAACATTTTCATTGTCTCAGGTCTAATGTGCTTGAACCGATTTGCAAAGCAGCTCAATAGTGCAGAATTGGCTTTTTATGTAATGTTATGACCGTAAAAGATGGAGTCATAAACCCTGGGTGAATGCTTAAGTGTTTGAATTATTGTCATAATCGTCATTACATCGCTGTGTGTAATGTGTATCGCTAGAGATGGCAGAATGAAATTTAAATGCGTTATCAGTGAGAGAAGCTCTATTCTTGGAGCCGAGACCTTATTCGCTGTGTCTCTGATCCTGGATCAGAGCTCATCTCTCTTTTTTTCTCTCTGTCGCTTTCTCTCCTCCAATCTCCCCCCATTTTGCTCTTCGCCCAACTCTACAGGAAGCTTTCCTATCCAATTTTCTCCTTTCCGTCTCTTCTCTCTGAGAGCAGAGTTTAGATTCGGCGACAGAAAGCTTCATAAACAATTTCCTCCCCCTGCCATAGAGCCATTTTGCCCCGGCAGTGTGTGAACGCCATTCCAATTTCCCGAATCCATACTTCACAGATATTTCTTCCTCCTTACTGCGCTTTCCTCCTAACCTTTCTCTCCCTCTCTCCCTCTCTCACTCTTTCTCCGTTCTTGTTACAGTACCTGTCTGGAGACGGTTCTTGTCTCATTGCTGAATGTAGTAACACTGGATGGTTATGTCCCAGGGCTGCTGGTGTGCTGGCAATTTCCTCCTGTGTACCAGGAACCTCCAGTGCTGCGTGTAGCAGCATGTCCTGTTAACATCTGATCTCAAACCGTGCATGTTTATACTGTATATCCTGTTGTGAGAAAAATAATCTGCACTGTAAGAAATCATTGTTAGGTCTAGTTAATAGATTTTTTTTTATTTACTTACTATTCATGTTTTCCAGCTTAATACATTCAGGAACAAGAATAATGCATCTGGATTCAGCTTTTTGATTATTATTTACTCTGTTTATTGAAGAAAAACCAACAAAGGCACTGTAATTTTGATAAATGTACTTTTTTTCACTGGCACTGGGGCATGAATGATTTGATTTTGTGACCATGTTTTGTAACTTGTTGACTTCTGATTTCAGGATGTTTATTCCTCTACTCAAAATGATTACTTGATTGATTGGTACCCTTGTTGTGTTTCATATACCAGCTTGAGATCCATGTGTGTTGTTTTTGTAGTGATACACTGAAAAATAATAATGTAGATACAATATTCAATCAGAAATTGCTAGTAAATTTCGCTATTTATTACAAAGAAATAGCAAGTAGTATTGAATTAAATATGAAATTGTGAAGTATAAAGACTGAAATATAATTTTTTTGTAAAACATATTTCAATAATCTTTTTATGTATCTAATTACAACCCCCAATTATTATTATTATTTTTGGTGTAGACCAATATATCAGCCAAGATGATTTCTACTTGGCCACTTAAAGTTGTCTATTCAAAATTTCCAAGATTCCAAATTTGGACATTTTTTGATTGTCCCACCCCCCATTGTTTGTTTGTTTGCTTGCTATGAATTAAATAATATATTTTATCTGCCGTTGGCCACAGTTTTTTCTAGACATCAATATCAGCACTGATTAGTGACTAAACTGTATCCATATCACTAGTTTTTTGTAAGAGTTTTCAGTAGTCATACTAGTCAACAGTCATTTTGTTC
The DNA here is from genome assembly GCF_001515625.1 of Sinocyclocheilus rhinocerous. Taxonomy (NCBI): domain Eukaryota; kingdom Metazoa; phylum Chordata; class Actinopteri; order Cypriniformes; family Cyprinidae; genus Sinocyclocheilus; species Sinocyclocheilus rhinocerous. The sequence goes on along the minus strand of NW_015627892.1, from coordinate 41,296 downwards.
TCCATGACATGGACATTTTTCATAGATGAAAAACATCAGGAATATAGGGAACAGTTAACATGGACAAGATGGTATGCCCTCTTAATGTGTTGCCACATTACAAAAAACAAAACAAAAAAAAGTTCACAAACATTTTGCTAGTGTATAGATGCCCTGTGGACATCTGATTTCATAAACCTCATGTTTATACTGTATATCCTGTTGCAAAATAATAATAATCTGGTCACCATCTCAGTCATTGTGATTTTCCTCGTGGGAAAAATCCAATGAGACGCAATAATAACAACTGTAGAAAGTATAAAGCCTGAGGCGACTGCTCTCTGTTTAGGAGTCACATTTGCTTTTATTCCCTTGGTGGACGGGCCTGACTAAATCTCCCGTAACATTATGAGCCATGCATCATGGCAAGGTTGTGTTTATTAGACGCTGTGTATTAGTGGATTGTTTCTGACCTCGACGGGAGACAAAAGGTGAGGGGGAAAAACAGACAAGCTGCTATAAAGGGGAATTAGAATAAGACAAAGGAGGCGCCATCGCTGGTTCTTCTGGAGGTGAATAAAGATGAATAGCGTTCGTGAACCCTGAGTCCAGATTGCAGGATCTTCAGAGGCCACTGCCTGTTACAAATATGCGTCCCAATGAGGGCAGCTGGGACGTGGTTTTGTCTGGGGTATTAGCATGTGTAGCAGGACTGTGAATGAACGAAGATTCACTTGTTTCTCTCCAGAGAGGAGAGAACAACCTTGTTCCAGTGCCCTAATTAGGGTCCTATGAAATCCATTTTATTAAATTTTTTCCCAAATTCGGTTTTATTTGTTTTCCAAATTTCCGTTTTTTATTGTTTAAATTGTTCTGGATTCCGTTTTTCTAGACTCTGCTTTAATGGTTAAATTAAATTGTATTCATCAAAAAGCATGTCTAATTAATTGAAATCATGAAACGTACACAATTTAACAGCAATTTATTAAAAGTTTTACAAAAATAAAATTTTTAAGGGCATATGAAATGTTTTATTTTTTCTCAAATTCAGTTTTATTTTTACCAAATTCTGTGTTTTCCGTTAATTTTCTGGATTCCATTTTAATGTTTTCATTAAATTTTATATATAAATATGTATAAATATTCCTTAAAAAAATAATGTTTTAATAATTTTATTAGTAGTAGTAGTACTATCATTAATATTCACAGTCACTAGTCCATATTGCATTTTGATACTGACCTACTTTTGCTTTATCCATCCAAAATTTTGCAAATTCCAGGACTGGATTCCGCAAATCCATCTGTTTTTTCCACAACGTGGAAATCATAGGGCCCTACCTAATGGTCAATTAATACAATAGAGTTGTCTCGATTGTAAAGTGATGAAAACATGCGTACATCTGTCTTCTAATTTGATTTATAGGATTAGCTTTCTCAGAAAGGACAATTTTGTCATTTACTCATCCTCATGTTTATGACTTTCTTTCATCTATGGCACACAAAAGAAGTTGGACAGAATTTTCTCAGCTTTTTAAGAAGGGTATAAATGATTGTTTTGAGCTCAAAAACAACATTAAACATGCCATTCTTATGTCTTGTGCACTGTATGTTGTGGAGTAGAATATTTTCAGTGAAAATTGATTTAAATTTCAGTCTGTTCCTCACACAAAGCTATCATATGACTTCAGAAGACTTGGAATATAGTGTGTGGGTTGTATGAACTTCTTTTACAGTGCTTTTTGGAGCTTGACAGCATGTTCCCTCTCACTTTCATTGTATGTTAAAGAGCTGCCTAACATCTCCTTTTGTGCTTCATGAAGAAAGTCATGCGGAACCATTTGGGACGTCATGAGGGTGAGTAAATGATGACAGAATTTTCATTTTTGGGTGAACTACTCCTTGAGTGCAGAAGTGAAATTTTCATTTCAAAAGAACTGCAGTATAATATATGGACTTTTACATTTTGCAGTCTCCAGAGATGCTCCTGTAGTTGAAACCTGAGGAATAAGACCCTAAGCCACATTAAACACACTTCTGCATTCAGGGCAGTCTTTAAAAGTGAATCGCATAGCAGAAGTCTTCAGTGTTTTTGTTTTTTTTTGTGGTCTGGGTTTTTTCTCTTTATCATCTCTGCATCTGAATGCATGTGTGTTAGCCAGAGGGCAGTAAATGAGGTTCATTCCTAATGACAGCTTGCAAGACCTTCGCACAGATAGGTCACACAAACAAGCATACTCTCTCCCTTTGACCACATATAGATTAAACCTCAGATTTGTCCATGCTTTTGTTTGTTATGAGTATGCAAAAGAGTTAAAAATACAGATAAATGATTCTTAATTTAAATGTATTTAATTTAATTGATTTATTATTATTATTATTATTTATTTTAATCATTTTAATTATTTTTATTTGCAATTTTTGGCCTTTAGGTAGTAATGAAGTACAAATATTCAAGTACTTTATATGTTACCACATTCTTGTGGCAGCTCTCAGTACAAATATTGTATTTTTAGGAATCTCCACAGTGTAAAAAGCTATTTGTAAATAAAAATTGTTGCAGTATGTTTTACAAGAAATACCATTTTATTCTTTCTACTTAAAAAACTCTCCATGCAGCTAAATGGATGAAATTTCAGTCATCATAACAGTCAATATATTTTAAATAGCATGGCCCTGTTCAGTCATACACACAATGATACAAGCGTCATTCGGTGGTGTCATAAAATCTTATGAGCAGTAAAATTCAAAGTAACTGGTGTGTTAATCGTCCTAAATGAACATCGATAAAGCATATAGCTAATTGCCCTTAAAATGGCAGAGCAAGAAAGCGAATCCCAGCATGCTTTTGTTTTTAGGCTGGCTAGCACCCCTCATAATCACTGTATTAGATCTCTGTTGAGAGATGTCTGTCTGCGCCAGGTTATAAGATAGAGTGGCCTTTCTGCACGCTTTTCCATCAGCGGTGCTGAGGCGAGAATGAGTATTTTCAGAGGCTAATTAACTGGGGGCCGTCTTCATCACATGGCCATTATAGTGAGAGGCAGGGCCTAGAGGGGCACCCGTCTCTCTCTACGCACTTAGCCCCGCTACTGCTTTAATTGTGCAGAAAATGTAATTTGTGTCTCAGTTCAAGTTCCCTCGGAGAGCGCTGTTCACTGTGGGGGACTCCAGTTGCATGAATAGTTCTGCCATTCAACCATCCAGGGGTCAGGTGGTGGGACGAGGCTGGTGCGACATGTGTACGTGGGTGTGTGTGCGGTGTCCTTGTGTAAACCGGTGCACATTCGCCGCACATTGCCACGCCGCCTCTTTAAAAACCACACGCTAAAAAGCCTAGCAATCATTAGTTGAATTGTTACTTCTTTTGTAATTAGTAATTACAGCACTGTGAGAAGATAATAGGCTGGATCCCTTGTCCTTATTTTATAAAGGACAGCACAATGGTTAACAGGGTTTTTATAACAAATGCCGCGTGTGCCACAATCAGTCCTTCATTGGTGGGAAAATTTGGTGGACAGAGGGGAAAGGAGGCTGGGCTGGGACGGGACAGGAGGGGAATTGCGTACTGCAGGACTGGCGTGAAACACAATATGTGGCGGAGTTTTAAAAGAGATGCTATGATCTTAGCTGGTTATCATCTAATAGGCTGTGACAGCAAGGCATTATGGGAATTCAGAGGAGAGCAAGGCTTTAGGCGCTCAGAGAAAGAGAGAAAATTGGGAGGGGGATTGGTTGGGGGTGGGGGACCAAGTGTAAAGAAAGAAAAAGAGAGGCTGAAGGACGAAAAGATGAAAGAAGCAGAGCGAGCGAGAGGAAGGAAAGGAATGAGAGAGACTGTCGCTGGAGAAATCCTCTACACATGTCACTCTTTACCTGGATCTACTATTCCTGTGGTGGAAAAGTGCTGATGGGTGGTGTTCCAGTGAGCTTTTCAGCTCAGAAAAAAAGTGCTTACTGGCTCTTGCTGGAATGGAGAAGGGCTTGAGGAACTCTTCCCTCGCGTCACGCTTTTGTCTGAAGACTTTGCAGCGGCCAGCATTTTCTATCTTCTCCTCCTATCTGCTCTCATTTTCATTTTCTTATTTATTCCTTTCACTCTCTTGCCTCTCTGCTCACTTGCAGTGGTGTCTCAGTAAAGCCTACTATTTTTTTGTCCTTCGTTTCTTCAAACCTTTAAATTTTTTGGACCATTTTATAGGACGTATCATGGAAACGGGATATTCTTTGCTCTAAAAGAGTATGTGCTATTTGGAAATGCTCTAACATGCACAAAGCAAACCTCAATCCTCAATCTACCCAAGCCTTTTGTTTAAACTAGGATGTAAAAATGGCCAGGAGGACATTAACATATGACCGCCCACGTTTACATATCAGTGCTTATTCAATATTCATCAATTTTGCCGACAGTGATGGAAGACAATCATAAGCCAGGTCATTTACATGTACAAGTCTTAAAGGTATAGTAGCAAAGCCTGTTTAAAGGTCAGCGAGGGTGGAAAGTGGTCATGAAAAAGTAGATTCAGGCTGTTTTTGGTGCAAGAAACCTTGACTTAGATTACCCTTGAAGTATTACTGGAGTCATATGTTTCTGTATTAAAGCGATAGTTCACCCAAAAATGAAAATTTGATGTTTATCTGCTTACCCCCACAGGGCATCCAAGATGTCGGTGACTTTGTTTCTTCAGTATAACACAAACGGAGATTTTTAACTCAAACCGTTGCAGTCTGTCAGTCCTATAATGTTAGTGGATGGGAATCACGGCTTTGAGAGTCATAAAACATACACAAACCAAACCATCTCAATTGGGAGCGTCAATGGTCCATTTGAGAGATAGGTGGCGGTAATGCACTTATAAGTCTGCGATCCGCCGTAAAGCAAGAAGAAGAAGAAGACGCCTCACGAGCAGGCTGAAGAAGAAGACGCAAAGGCGCTCAGGACAGTTCAGACATTGCGGTGAAAATCAGAGATAAAAAAACAATATAAATACTGTTCAGTTTCTTGCACAGACCGATCGTCTTGTGTCTTTACACATCAATGTATCATCATGAGCCGCAGGGTTTAATTTGATTTTGTTTGTGTATGTTTCATGACTCTCAAAGCAGTGATTCCCATCCACTGACATTATAGGACTGACAGACTGCAACGGTTTGAGTTAAAAATCTCCGTTTGTGTTCTACTGAAGAAACAAAGTCACCTACATCTTGGATGCCCTGGGGGTAAGCAGATAAACCACAAATTTTCCTTTTTGGGTGAACTATCCCTTTAACTGTTTTGTTTCCTTTAGTAAATGTGAACTGGGTTGAATGTGAAATAGATGATATATTGATGATGCAACAATGATATTTTGGAAAAATATTTATTAAATATATTAAAATATGTCACAATAGTCTCTGCAAATGATATGTGAGATGTGGCCTATTTCTATAATGACCACATATTATTTGACAAACAGAAAACAAAGCAAAACGTCTCGGGTTACTTATGTAACCATGGTTCCCTGAGGGGAACGAGACACTGCGTCCTCTAGCTTTGTGCCATGCTGCGGACACAAGCTTCAGACGAAGAAGTGAATGATGTGCGCTACCGGCGCCTATTTTGTACTAGTCGCGACGGTAGTGACGTCATGGCTGTCGCCGGCCAAACAAGTTGGTGTTTTTTCAATGTAGGCTTCAGACACGGGTCACGACGAGGCGTTCCCCATAGCGACCCCTAGAGGACGCAGTTCGAAGTTCCACGAAAGGGAACGTCTCGGGTTACTTATGTAACCATGGTTCCCTGAGGGGAACGAGACACTGCGTCCTCTAGCTTTGTGCCATGCTGCGGACACAAGCTTCAGACGAAGAAGTGAATGATGTGCGCTACCGGCGCCTATTTTGTACTAGTCGCGACGGTAGTGACGTCATGGCTGTCGCCGGCCAAACAAGTTGGTGTTTTTTCAATGTAGGCTTCAGACACGGGTCACGACGAGGCGTTCCCCATAGCGACCCCTAGAGGACGCAGTTCGAAGTTCCACGAAAGGGAACGTCTCGGGTTACTTATGTAACCATGGTTCCCTGAGGGGAACGAGACACTGCGTCCTCTAGCTTTGTGCCATGCTGCGGACACAAGCTTCAGACGAAGAAGTGAATGATGTGCGCTACCGGCGCCTATTTTGTACTAGTCGCGACGGTAGTGACGTCATGGCTGTCGCCGGCCAAACAAGTTGGTGTTTTTTCAATGTAGGCTTCAGACACGGGTCACGACGAGGCGTTCCCCATAGCGACCCCTAGAGGACGCAGTTCGAAGTTCCACGAAAGGGAACGTCTCGGGTTACTTATGTAACCATGGTTCCCTGAGGGGAACGAGACACTGCGTCCTCTAGCTTTGTGCCATGCTGCGGACACAAGCTTCAGACGAAGAAGTGAATGATGTGCGCTACCGGCGCCTATTTTGTACTAGTCGCGACGGTAGTGACGTCATGGCTGTCGCCGGCCAAACAAGTTGGTGTTTTTTCAATGTAGGCTTCAGACACGGGTCACGACGAGGCGTTCCCCATAGCGACCCCTAGAGGACGCAGTTCGAAGTTCCACGAAAGGGAACGTCTCGGGTTACTTATGTAACCATGGTTCCCTGAGGGGAACGAGACACTGCGTCCTCTAGCTTTGTGCCATGCTGCGGACACAAGCTTCAGACGAAGAAGTGAATGATGTGCGCTACCGGCGCCTATTTTGTACTAGTCGCGACGGTAGTGACGTCATGGCTGTCGCCGGCCAAACAAGTTGGTGTTTTTTCAATGTAGGCTTCAGACACGGGTCACGACGAGGCGTTCCCCATAGCGACCCCTAGAGGACGCAGTTCGAAGTTCCACGAAAGGGAACGTCTCGGGTTACTTATGTAACCATGGTTCCCTGAGGGGAACGAGACACTGCGTCCTCTAGCTTTGTGCCATGCTGCGGACACAAGCTTCAGACGAAGAAGTGAATGATGTGCGCTACCGGCGCCTATTTTGTACTAGTCGCGACGGTAGTGACGTCATGGCTGTCGCCGGCCAAACAAGTTGGTGTTTTTTCAATGTAGGCTTCAGACACGGGTCACGACGAGGCGTTCCCCATAGCGACCCCTAGAGGACGCAGTTCGAAGTTCCACGAAAGGGAACGTCTCGGGTTACTTATGTAACCATGGTTCCCTGAGGGGAACGAGACACTGCGTCCTCTAGCTTTGTGCCATGCTGCGGACACAAGCTTCAGACGAAGAAGTGAATGATGTGCGCTACCGGCGCCTATTTTGTACTAGTCGCGACGGTAGTGACGTCATGGCTGTCGCCGGCCAAACAAGTTGGTGTTTTTTCAATGTAGGCTTCAGACACGGGTCACGACGAGGCGTTCCCCATAGCGACCCCTAGAGGACGCAGTTCGAAGTTCCACGAAAGGGAACGTCTCGGGTTACTTATGTAACCATGGTTCCCTGAGGGGAACGAGACACTGCGTCCTCTAGCTTTGTGCCATGCTGCGGACACAAGCTTCAGACGAAGAAGTGAATGATGTGCGCTACCGGCGCCTATTTTGTACTAGTCGCGACGGTAGTGACGTCATGGCTGTCGCCGGCCAAACAAGTTGGTGTTTTTTCAATGTAGGCTTCAGACACGGGTCACGACGAGGCGTTCCCCATAGCGACCCCTAGAGGACGCAGTTCGAAGTTCCACGAAAGGGAACGTCTCGGGTTACTTATGTAACCATGGTTCCCTGAGGGGAACGAGACACTGCGTCCTCTAGCTTTGTGCCATGCTGCGGACACAAGCTTCAGACGAAGAAGTGAATGATGTGCGCTACCGGCGCCTATTTTGTACTAGTCGCGACGGTAGTGACGTCATGGCTGTCGCCGGCCAAACAAGTTGGTGTTTTTTCAATGTAGGCTTCAGACACGGGTCACGACGAGGCGTTCCCCATAGCGACCCCTAGAGGACGCAGTTCGAAGTTCCACGAAAGGGAACGTCTCGGGTTACTTATGTAACCATGGTTCCCTGAGGGGAACGAGACACTGCGTCCTCTAGCTTTGTGCCATGCTGCGGACACAAGCTTCAGACGAAGAAGTGAATGATGTGCGCTACCGGCGCCTATTTTGTACTAGTCGCGACGGTAGTGACGTCATGGCTGTCGCCGGCCAAACAAGTTGGTGTTTTTTCAATGTAGGCTTCAGACACGGGTCACGACGAGGCGTTCCCCATAGCGACCCCTAGAGGACGCAGTTCGAAGTTCCACGAAAGGGAACGTCTCGGGTTACTTATGTAACCATGGTTCCCTGAGGGGAACGAGACACTGCGTCCTCTAGCTTTGTGCCATGCTGCGGACACAAGCTTCAGACGAAGAAGTGAATGATGTGCGCTACCGGCGCCTATTTTGTACTAGTCGCGACGGTAGTGACGTCATGGCTGTCGCCGGCCAAACAAGTTGGTGTTTTTTCAATGTAGGCTTCAGACACGGGTCACGACGAGGCGTTCCCCATAGCGACCCCTAGAGGACGCAGTTCGAAGTTCCACGAAAGGGAACGTCTCGGGTTACTTATGTAACCATGGTTCCCTGAGGGGAACGAGACACTGCGTCCTCTAGCTTTGTGCCATGCTGCGGACACAAGCTTCAGACGAAGAAGTGAATGATGTGCGCTACCGGCGCCTATTTTGTACTAGTCGCGACGGTAGTGACGTCATGGCTGTCGCCGGCCAAACAAGTTGGTGTTTTTTCAATGTAGGCTTCAGACACGGGTCACGACGAGGCGTTCCCCATAGCGACCCCTAGAGGACGCAGTTCGAAGTTCCACGAAAGGGAACATATAGTTCTGCTCATGGATAATGAGTTCACCTCAATTAACTCTGAATATAATGGATTAAATCCAATGCACCCAAACTCCAGGAAGTTGCTTTTTTTAATTGAAGCTCTCGATTTTCACAAGTGATTACCATTTTTTGTGCAATATGCATCAGGCAGTCAGTGAATGGCCTGTAGGCGGTCCGTAGGTGTGCCATCTGAGGCTGAGAGTTTATTACTGATATTGCAAGTTTATTTATAAAAACTGTTGTGTTCTTTTCTGTTCTATACTACAATTATGATAACTATGTGGCCTGTTGCTTTTGTTGCACTTTCACGTGTCTTTTTCTAGCTGACTGTTATGTGATCTTTACTGACAGAACAAATGTGTTCTGATGATTTATTGGTGTTCAAGGTTGGACAAAACATGTGTTTTATACCCACAATGTGGCTAAAATGATTTTTTCTGATTCACAGATTTCTCTGTAAACAGTGTTATCTTGCTGTCTTTTTCAGTCATCTCTTTTCCTCTCCTCATTCTGCTTTTTAGGTCTCATTCACTCGCAACCCTGTTGTAAGCCAAAGTCTCGATCTGGGTGTCCGTTACTAATCGATTTAAAGGAAAGAGTGCAACGTGAAATAATAGCTCATTCATGAGGAGAAAGAACAAGGGAATTATCTCATCGCAAGGTTTGTCTTTCCATTCAGAAACCCCTATGGCTTTGTAATCAGTCTTTATAAACCACCTTAATCTTTTAATTCACTTATATCACTCCACCGGCTGGCCTTCTTTTATTTCTGGCGGGCAATTTGTAGCCATTAATCCTCTAAACTGCGGGAGATTTCCTCCCCGTTTCCGAACCACCACCCTGACACCCTACAAGATGGGACCCACATGAAAATTAAGTGCAAAATGAATTGTGGTTTTAAATATCAGTGTGTCATTTAGAGGCAGACAACTTAGAGCAGAGAACTTGGTTTGTTTCAGTGTTAGTGAATCGAGCTCTACAAAGATGAACAATCCCGTATGAATGCGGACAGCACCCTGAGGAAGGATAGCATTGTCCGAATTGTTCATTAATGATGCATGTTCAATGAAGGTCGAACATCTCTTTGTATTATAATAGAGACTGATCTGTTGCTGCTTTGTGATTGCAATAAAAAAGGATTACGATAATTACAAGGTTAAGGAGACGAAGTACATAAACAGACACACAGCAGCCTTCTGTAAACTGTTTGAAGTTGAGCTAATAAGAATCAGGATGCTAAAGCAGTAAACAGCTTATTTTGTTAGATACCATTTTCGCTCTTTGCCACTAGCTTTCATTTGCCTTTAACTAACAGAGAAAAGATTGAACTTCTTCTGACGTCTGAAATAAATTGCATGTACAAGATCCAAATTACATTGTTTAACCTCAGAATTATTGGCCCACACTCCTCTCCTGTGGCCCGCAGCTCAATGATGTATGGGTTCAGTTTACTCCGTGCAAATCCCAGGGTGCACTGCAGCCCGAAGGGTGGGCGAGGGCGCGGCTGCTCAGATGGAGGGGCCTTTAATGTTTAAAAGCCCCCCCTGCACTCTTCTTTAATTTAGAAATATGAGAGTATGTGTGGAAAAGGAGGATTATTAGCTACTACTAATCTCCATGTTTGCTCTTACCCTCCGTCCTCCAGATCTCCACTGGGAGAACCGAGAGAGAGAGAGGGGAGAAGAAGAGAGGCTATACTGAGGTATTAAGAAATGAAAAGGCTGGAAGTAGAAAAAGAGCAGGATGAGAGAACAGAGAGACAGATAGATAGATGGACAGGTAGATGGACAGATGGAAAAATGGAATAATAGATAGGTGGCTAAACAGATGGATCGATGGATGGACAGATACTGTAGATGGATAGATTAATAAAGGAATTGTTTTGTTGTAAATAAGCATGCATTGACAGACAGATAGATAGGTAGATACTGTAGATGGACGGAAAGATGGAATAATAGATGGATAGATTAAAGGGATTGTATTATGCATAGATGCGTGGATGGATGGATGGATGCATAGATAGATAATGGGGTTATTTTGTTCATCATAGACATGTAGAAGGATGGATGGATGAATCGATTGATAGATTGGTTGAACGATGGATAGATACTGTAGGTATTCTTGTTTTTACTGTAAATAAAGATATATAGAGAGGAAGTTTTGTTCAGCACAGATGGATAAATGGATGGATGGATGGATGGATAGATAAGAGAAAAATACATGGACGAATGCTAATTCTTATTGTACATAAAGATATACTGTAGATAAAGAGACTATTTTTGTTGATAACATAAACAGGTGGGTAAATGGACAGATGGTCAGAAAGAATGATAGATGGATAGATAGACGGACAGACAAATGGACAGGATGGTAAAGGTATTTTTCTGTTGTAAATAAGCATAGATAGATAGATGGACAGATAGATGAGCTCAGTTTGAGAGTGGTGTGACAGAGAGCGCTGGCAGGGGGAGAGACACTCTTTCATTGAGGCAGCTGTGCAGACTGTATTTAAAGGGGAGGAGACGGCTGACAGAAACACTGCCCTCTCTCCGTTCACCCTTTTGTGAGGAGATTGCAGTGGCTGTCATAATCACACACAGACAAAAGACGAGAGCTGCGGTGACCATGTGATGGAACACTTTCGGCCTGACAGGCTTTTCACCTTTCCATTCGTCTATCAACACGCTACTGTCATTTGTTTCAGGTCTACAACATAAAGGAGGCACCGCGTGGCATTGAGATATATATTTATATACATATTAGTCACACGCTTGGAGTTTTTTTTTTTTTTTTTTGCCAGTTCTTGCAGAAACTTGTGAAAAAAGACGCCCACTCATGACAGCGACACGCTTCGCACAAATCAATGGTGTGCGTAATGAACGCCAGCGATGAGCAAAAAATGGCCCCATTTAGAACACGACGTACCGGCGAACGCGCGCTTACCTGTGTCTGCGGATTCAGCACATCACCATGGCAATTACAGCCTCTGCCTCCTCTCCGAGGCTGGGTGACCAAAGAAAGAGGGGCGTTTATTAGCCCCAGCGGGTGGCCAACTTTGAAACGCACACTCTGTTTATTCCTGGTCTCTGTTCCTGCTGACAGCCCACATCGCCAAACTCTTCCAGGGCAGGACCCAGCCTTAGCACTTTTTATGAATTCAAATACCTAGAAAGAGCCATCTGGATGGGAAGATATTAATGACACACGCAGATCCCAGCATGCATCCCAGTTCTAATCAGGCAGCGCTTGCTCCGCAGCTCTGTTTTCCAGGGAATTGGGGGGTGTGCGGGTGAGTTTAGGGGGGCCGCCTGCACGGAAGGCACGATTGATGCTTTGTGAGGCGGGTGAATACAAATGAAGGATTTGTCAAACCGCAATATTTGGGTCCCCATAGATTATCATACGGCAGTTGGGTAATTATACACACACTTGATTGAATGGAGTCAAAACAGGGGGATGAGTAAACTTCTGACGGCTTTTGATTTCTATGGAAATGGGGGCAACGAAATACATATTACACACACACACATTTTCAAACAAATGGTCTCCATTTTGAGTTTGCTGAGACAGATGTGTCCCTTTTAGTACATAGATTGATACTTAGATGGATGCACAGGGAAAAAATGTGATGTGCTTTGTTCGTTTCAAGTGTAGACCTTCTGCGGAGTGAATGATTTTATCTAACAACAAAAATACATTTACAGCTGACGGAATTACATTTACCTTTATTGAGTCGTATGTTATTGTAATAATATTCAGAATGGTGGTCCTTTAGGTTGTTTCTGGTTACACTTGTAAGCTGTCCTTCGGTACCTGCTGTTTTAGTAAAGCCCAGAGGGGCGTAATCTAAATAGACTGAATTAAATCACACACTGAGATTTGAGAAGCGTGTAATTTGTATTTTTTTAATAGGTTTGAGTGGTTGACGCTGGACTTGGGTGTATTCTGGTGAATGAGAACTGGAAGGTTAAGCAGGAATTTAAATTAGAATGTACTGTAATTTAGTTCCATTTGATTAGCCTTGTATTCCCCCCAAAAGCCAATATATATATTTTTTTTCATCTTCTTATTTTAATTCATGTTTCTTTTGATTACTATTCCAACAGTATTAAACCCAGCACGATCTAAATCCCTCAAGAATTTCTTTATTTTTTTATCAAACAGACACACACACACACACACACAAACTCTTTCACATCAGTGGATTTTATCATGCTTCCTTTGTTCGAATAATTTCACTTTAATTTATTTTGCAATCATCAGAGGCGCTTTCTTTTATTTTCACTTTTGGATTTTCAGTGTAGTATCATTCATTCTTTTTTTTTTTTTGTAAGACATATTTATTCCAAACATAAAAGGCATTTATTCAAAAAACACTGCAGCTTTTAATCAAAAGAAAATTGCAACACGTTCTTCAATGTCAACGCAAAATTAATTTGCAAGAATAATCCAAGTAATGAGAGGAAAGCCTGAAAGAATTTTCATTCTGACTTACTGTCTCAATCTAGGACCTGCAGAATATTCTGAATGGACTCTCTTGGGAATAGTGCTTGTTTCTTTACTTTTGACTTAAAATTTTATTCTATTTTATTTTATTTTATTTTATTATTTCCCCATAACTGCGTATATACATAGATGTTTTAACCCTTGAATAGTCATGAACAATTTGGAGAATTTAAAAATATTCTGTTCACAAGTGATATTTACAGTGATTTATTGTTAGTATCATGCAATGAAGTAAAACAGTCGCATTAAGAAGCATTAACATTTTTTAATTATCATTTGAGTATAGTACCTAGGCATGAGCAGGAACTATTAGCCCAGGCTGACTCGAGCTGTACTCTATTGCATCAGCTCTGCGTCCATAACAGACTGTTCTATTCCCCAGAATCCTCGGAGGCGGCTGGCGCTCTCATTCTGAACCCCGTCCGATGTTCTTTCTTTCTCTCTGTCTGTAGTTGGCAGGGCCATTTTGAGAAGCTACTGTGCATGGCGGCCTTTAGCAGAGAATGTAATTTCAGGCTCCAACGGGGGAATAAGAAAAATAGAGGGAGAGAAGAATGATAATACTGTGGAAGGTCAAATATTGATCATGCTATAGAGCAGCTTTAGGCAGGCTCACCATGAGAACATTCAACAGGCTTTCGCTCTCTCGCTCTCCCACTCAGGGACTCGTCCTTCATCTCGTGGGAGAAAAAGAGAGTGAACGAAGGAGGAAAAAGTGTGAGAAAACATTCGGGCCGAGTGAATGAATACCGTGCACATGCCGTGCGCCTGCCGTGCTGATTTGAGTGAGTGTAGGGGAAGAGAGTGCTCTTCAATTCCGCGCCTGTCCAATAGTGTTTACGCCAGGTGGGAATATCCAGCCTGTGTCCTTGTAAGACAAGAGGCCCCAGCGGATTCAGATGAGGTGGTTCACTGCCGTTGCGTACGTCGGCTCACCGCATATTTCCCGGTACTTTATCCTGGCCACAGAGAGGCTTAAGACCAGAAGAAATGTCCTCGTCAATCAGAAGAAACCCCTTCAACCTTGGGCTCGCTCCTGACCTGAGCCCTCGTCTCCATGAGAGTAACTGAAAGAGACACGCAGACAGGGGCTGTTAGCAAGTCTTATTTACGTACTTGAAATCTCGGCGAGTGTTAAACCACTCCATTCCAGAAACATCTGGCCAACTGACATGGCCCTTTCACAATTTCTTTCTAGAAAACCCCGTTTTTTCCCCCACATAGGAACTTGTTCCATAGAAATGATTTTGCCACTGCTGTTGGTTGGTTGCCAAACCCCATTTGTATTAATAGTCACTTAAGCATTTATAGCATCTACATTATTACTAAATTGACTAGTGTTATTTACTAGAGTGACATATTGGTGTTTTTTCAGCTATGGGCACTTTTGGTCCTGTGTGTTTTTAGAAATTTTAGAAAAAAGTCCCCCTATAGGTTTTTTTGTTTTGTTTTCTTAACCCTTGAACAGTCATAAACAAATCTCCATATCTTGCATATTAATTTACTGTTTGTTCTGTGATGTAAATTATGGTTATGGAAATGAATTTTTTGTCTTGTCTTGCTAATTTTCGCATTTGTTTTAATTATTCTAAGTAGACACATTTAAATAATCTTTTATCAATTTTGCATAATCTTACAAAATTCTATAGAAAATGTAAATAAATTATTTTAACAAGTGATATTTACTTTGATTTATTGTGATTTCTTTATTCTTTGATTTTCTTGATTTCTTTCAATGTTTGATTTGTCTTTATTATGTTAATATTTAACCAGATCTATTTTATTGTAAATTTCTATACTTATTTGAAATATGAATTTATAATAATAATATAATAAAATATTTTTTTTTTAATTATTAAAACTGGGGGACCGTTACAATATGTGTACAAGTGTACATTATTCCACTCTTTTTAGATTATTATAGTCTAAGAAATTATTAATAATTTATGATGAAGCACACATTTGACGATTTTAAGTCTGGTATGGTTTTCTGGTGATTTGTGGTCTGCAAAAAGAGAATCCTGTGCAAAACACTGGTGTACTCAGCAGCTACACGGATTCATGCCATTTACAGTCTATTTACTTAGAGGACTTCTGACACATCCTTATTATGCCGCCATATGAGACGACAGAGGTCTGATTGGCATTTATGTTAAGGTCACTCTATTTTGTTTACTCAACTGAAGCCTGTGAGAGCATTTGAGTCTGTTGATCTATTGTTCGCATTGGGAGAGTTAAGTAACTTAGCCTTTCTCCACAAGAACGCTCACAGTTGGCGCAAAGCAGATTTCCAGTCACTTAACATTCGGCTCACTAAGCAGCGAGGAGCAGTCATTTACAAAATGGTCAAAAGATGCATATTTATGTACACATACCCTCAAATTGTCTAACCCTAGTAAACGGCAATTTAGCATAAATAGCTATATGATTTTTTTTTTCCAAGTAAATTTGTTTGGTGTTCAGTCACTGAGACCTATGTGATGTGTAGAGCCTTAGATTTAGCTCACTAGCAAATATCCAAACATTAGATGATTGCTGAAACTTGCAGAGGAGAAATGTTCACGGTTGAGGGCAATAATATTTAAAGGGGTCATATTTTTTACTTTAAACCGCATAAACACATTTCATTACACCAAATACACAAAATAATGTTCTTTTTAGCAGCATCATATGACCCCTTTAAAGTAACGTTCAGTAAAATTCAGTATCACTCATTAAGATAGAAAGTGTATTTAATACTAGCGATGAACTTGTTAGTGAGCGCCTGTTTAGTGAGTTTTAGTCCCAGTCCATCATTGCTGGTTTGTTCCTTGCTAATAAAAACCCTTGCTGTTTCTGGTGGGATTATGATGAATCTGAACTTTTTATTTCAAATGAATCTCTTACTCACCATGTAAATCAAAGGTCAAAAAATCTCTGTAAAGATCCCTGTACTTTCTGCCGTCATCCTGTATATATTTAAACGCCAGTTTGGTCATTACCGCAAACTAGACTCCAAGGACTGAGATCTATCACCTCTGACAGATTCAGAGCAGAGGCTGAAGGACACAGGGCCTGTAAAACACCTCCGCGGTGATCTGTTTGTAAAATATGCAGCGATTTCATGAACTGAGGAGCATCAGGTATGCATGGTATACGGTAGAAGCATAGCAGCTTAGGGTTTCATTTGAACATGATATCTCAAAGAAAATGACTATGTGTAAGAAAATGATGTAAGACCATAGAATGCTGTTTTAGCCAAGGTTGAACACAAATGAACATGTCAGAACATGTCAAGTTTTTTTGTGACAGTGTATACTTGCTAGAATTGAGAAAAATTTGTCCAAATTACACATTGGTATGAAAATAGTTAAAAGCCTTTATTCAAGTGGCAAAGTAAAAATGTAAATATATATAATATATATATATATATATATATACTACTCAAACTGTTACCTTGTTTGGCAGATTTTTGTGAACAGGTGTAACACGTACTTCCATGTAAGGTGATCACGTTGTTTGTACCTCTGGTTTTATTTTAGTATTTATTTATTTATTTTATTTTTAATTATTTCGTTGTATTTTTTCCTTTTAATTTTAGTTTGTTTTAGTATTTCTGTTTAGATTTTTTTGTTTGTTTTAGTAATTTTAAGTTAATTATTTTTCAAATAATATTTATGTTTCATTTAAGCTTTATTTCAGTAACAAAAATACTTTTAGTAGTTTTAGAGGTAACACTTTTGCAATAAAGTCCTATTAGTTAACTAACAATAAGCAATACATTTGTTATACAGTATTTATTAATCTTGAACTGTAGTATGCAATTTTTCATTGTTAGCTGAGGCATTCAATATTAACAAATACAACTTTTGATTTTAATAATATATTAGTAAATGTTGAAATTAACATAGAAGTACTTTGTTACTGTAGTTCATACTGTATTAACTAATCTAGTTAACTAATGTTAATAATGTTAACATTCGTTAATAAGTTTAACATAAGTGTGAAGTGTTACTGTTTTAGTTTTAGTTAACAATAACAATACCGGTTTGCAGTCTTTTATTTTTGCTTAATGTTTTGTTTTTCTTCTAAATTCATATTTCTACTTTTAATCAGTGTTTGAATAAAGGCTTTCATCTATTTTCACACTGGAGTTTGCCTTGGACCCATTTTTCTCATTTTTAAGAAGACGAAACATTGTATGTTTCAAATAGTTCAGGAAATGTGTGATAAAAATGTTCAGAAATGCAGATATTTAAGTGACTCTGTTATTCATTTCATTGAACATTCTGTTTACAGGATACACTGTTAACCTGTAAGTGATGATTATCAGTTCACCTTTGTGACTTGTGAGTCAGGAACCTTGTAGCAGTCAAAGCTTAGTTTACTGGGAGCTGCTAAATTCCTTTCAACTCTGAAAAAAAAAGACACTGGTTTCCAAACATTCTGTGGGTGGCGTAAGTCATTGTGTCGCTGTACAAAACCCAGGCACTAGTGCGGTGCAGTTCGCGGAAATAACAATGAACATTCTGTTTACAGGATACACTGTTAACCTGTAAGTGATGATTATCAGTTCACCTTTGTGACTTGTGAGTCAGGAACCTTGTAGCAGTCAAAGCTTAGTTTACTGGGAGCTGCTAAATTCCTTTCAACTCTGAAAAAAAAAGACACTGGTTTCCAAACATTCTGTGGGTGGCGTAAGTCATTGTGTCGCTGTACAAAACCCAGGCACTAGTGCGGTGCAGTTCGCGGCAATAACAACAAATTGAAGTGTGCAAATAAAACGCTGTCTGTGAGCAAGCTGTGGGCACTCACCGACCAGTAAAGTGTAATTATGTACTCTTTAAGCAGTTCTCCTGGAAGATGGGTTTGCAGAAAAACAAGTGGCTGTATGAAGACAGAGCTTCTATTAGCGCACGAGTGTGTAAACGCACAACAGGCAAGTTTGAAAATTTAAAGGGGTCATATGATGTTGCTAAAAAGAACATTATTTTGTGTATTTCGTGTAATGAAATGTGTTTATGCGGTTTAAGGTTCAAAAAACACATTATTTTCCACATACTGTACATTATTGTTTCTCCTCTATGCCCCGCCTTTCTGAAACGCGTCGATTTTTACAAAGCTCATCGGTCTGAAAAGCGAGGTGTGCTCTGATTGGCCAGCTATCCAGTGCATTGGGATTGGCCGAATACCTCAAGCGTGTGACGGAAATGTTACGCCCTTTACCATATTGTGATGCCCTGTCCGGCCGGAGCGACGACTAAAGAGAAAGGAAAAATTTAAATCGCATCATATGACCCCTTTAAATCTTACTTTGCCTGCCGACGGCGCAAACTGGAGGCTGACGAAAGCGTTTTATGCAGCATCGGCGTTTTATTCTGTATGAATGAGTAGCCTAATCGAACGTGCCCTGAGTGATTCAGTTTGTAACGGAATTCATTATTCATGGTGAATAGCTCATTTACTGGTAATTTCTAATGGCTTTATTTGGATGTGACTTTAGAAATTCTACTAAATGTTCCTCTGCCACTGCTTATTAATGTAATGCATTTATGAATCAGTAATTTTTGTTAATGTTTGTGTGCTTTGAAAATCCGCATGGCCATGCTAATGCTTATCCAAGAGAGGGTGGAGAGAAAATGGTTCAATAACGATTTGTTTACTAAAAGTCGTTGTGGCCAATTCTCATCTTATACACCCCCCATCCCACCCAAAATTCATTAGAGTGACTTGACTAATTAAAAGCACAATTTTTGAGTGTGTGTGTGTGTGTGTGTGTGTATGTTTTCCGTTATCTCTGTGAGTTCTTCTGGCTGCAGTGGAAGGAGGTGGATAACCTTCTCTTCGCTTCTAAATGAGCACAGTTAGAAGCTTTAGGTTTCCTCCTCCTGCGTCGCGTGGAAAGGGAAAAGATATCGAACCTGTAGGGCAGTTTTGCTTTTTTTAATGGACTTCAAGCTGCAGATAAAGATTCAAGCCAGTGCCTAACCACTTTGACAGCTGATATAGAGGACATTTTGTCTATGAAATGCAGTCAGGAGCACTTCAGGAGAAGGAGGGAGAGAGAGAAACTAGGTAGGTTTACGCATAGGCCCAAAACATACTCTGTGTAAATATATGAACACAAATATGCGAACGCTTCTAACTTTCAACGCAAGCACTTCATGTGTTGTTGAGTTGCAAAATGTGGTCAGCCACTAAGTTGCATATACATCACAGGAGGATTCTCACATTTTTATATTACACTGACATTAAGTAATTATGTATGCATAGCATTTTGGGGTGGAAATCTGTTTTTAAAACATTTTTGGAACAAAATAGGCAACTCCATTATCTTGCTAAGCCTAATTTTATCGCTACACTGTGAAAAATATCTAGGCTATGTTTTATTTTATGGTTAAAAAAATGACAGCTGTAATGTAGGCCTATGCTGCCAGAAATTCATAGTTAAAAATAAATAAATAAAATAAACAATGACTCATGTATTAAGGGATGGCATATAACCATATAATTCATAGTGATATGTAACCCTGGACCACAAAACCAGTCTTAAGTCGCTGGGGTATATTTGTAGCAATAGCCAAAAATACATAGTATGTGTCAAAATTATCTTTTTTCTTTTATGCCAAAAATCATTAGAATATTAAGTAAAGATCATGTTCCATGAAGATATTTTGTAAATTTCCTACCATAAATATATCAAAACGTAATTTTTGATTAGTAATATGCATTGCTAAGAACTTCATTTGGACGACTTTAAAGGCGATTTTCTCAATATTTAGATTTTTTTGCACCCTCAGATTCCAGATTTTCAAATAGTTGTATCTCGACCAAATATTGTCCTATCCTAACAAAACATACATCAATGGAAACTTACTTATTCAGCTTTTAGATGACGTATAAATCTCAATTTCGAAAAATTGACACTTAAGACCAGGGTCCAGGGTCACATATAATGTAGTATTTTATATTAAATTATTTATATAAAAAATAATCATGTGGTGTGTCATAGAGACTTTATTTTATTTGCAAAAACCATAAATTTGACAGCATTTTACAGTTAAATTGTTAAACCATTTACAGTTTTTACCATATATGGTAGGGTAACTTACAATTAACAGGTTTTTACTGTAGCGTTTTAACTTTTTTCTGTAAAAAAAAAAATACTTTTTTAGGGTAAAAACAAATTATGCTTTTTTGTGAAAACTCTTTGATTTGATTATATTAATGGCATTTTTTTTTTCTTTTTATCTTGTAGATTGTAGGTTGTTGCTTAAATGCTTCTTCTCCCTTATATAAATTCTGGCTTAAGTTTATAGCAATGCTTTGGATCATGCTTGCTGGTTTCTAGCAGGTCCTAGCTTGTGGTTGACCAGCCACCGTGTACCTTGAACCAGCTAGAAACCATCTACTATCTAAAACACTGTTACTTGCTTAAACTGGATTTTCCAGCAGAGAGAATTGCCAGGTCTCTCTTCCAGGTCAACAACTGCCATGGTAGAGAACCCCTTGTCTGTCCTTTAATGGGGGTTTAGAATGTGCAATGCTAGAATTTTTACAGTGCTGATCATGGCTTAGCATACTCATAAAATATTTTATGAGTATGCTATTTTTTTATCCTTAATATTTAATATTGCAAGTCCTATAAAAAGTAATATTTGTTGTAAAAATGTAATATTTTTAAATATATACTTTACTGTGTATGTCATCAAATTTTGGCCAAGTCAGTGGAAAATAGCATTTCGCTTTGGACCTGTTATTCCCAGCTGACTAGTTATACAGCGACTGTCAGTAATATAATTTGTCCGTGACAGTTATTCAAGACTTTGATTGATTATTTGAGGATTTGGGGCTACTACGACTGCAGGGTCCAAAGAAAAACACAATTTTAATGTAGAATGTAATGCAAAACTCATATGTCTACAAGATTTTCCTTCTGCATTGACGTTGCACGTCTACCTTCATTACTTTCTTCATCTGTGATGCTGAAACCTCCAGTTGCAAAAGTTAGTGTGTTGGTGCATGTGATGTAAATATTTATTCATAAATCTGTTCTCATATTCTATTCATTTTTAGTCAGAAAAATGTGTGCAGTTGAGTCAGTTGGTTGTTTGTGAGTACATGTGCACCTGTGTGTGTGTGTGTGTGTGTGTGTGTGTGAAAAGACAGGAGAGATTTCTAGTGTTGTGCGAACCCACAGAACGCCTAATTAAATTCCTATTCAAATCCAGCAGTATTTCATGACAGCTTGTGATAAAAACCCCATTGTGTGTAATGATATGCTTTGTGAATGTGTGTGAGGAGAGATGGAACAGAAAGCTTTGGGGGGGAAGCGGGAGGAGGGAAACTCGCTGCTTCCTACAGTCGAAAGAGAAAATTGTAATACAAACATGAAAGTAGTCCTTGAACTACTTTTTCACCTCTGTTACAGACCCAGAATTTCTGAGCAAGCGTCTTTTTCTTCAGGTGTCTATGAGCCAATGTATATTGATTAGGGAATTTGAGCAGGGAGCTTGTCTAATTTGCCCTGGAGTTTTATATGCTATAGACCGTTGATTTATAATACCAAAGTGCCTTATCATTAAAACACCCTTTACATTGACTTTAATAGCCAGTAAATGCAGCATCTCCACTATACTAATTATTTTTCCTTTCATTTCTCCATCACTCTACTTCAAACTGAGTATGTTGAATATTTGTGATATACAATTAAGTGACATATTGAATATTACAATAATTTTAATGTTTTTTTATGCCGCCATTAAGTTACCAAGAGGCCATGTAATTAATTAGTTTCTCTATCCTTTCTTGTCGCACAACTATTAAAATTTTTTGTCTTGGTAACATATGTAATGTCCATTACTTTAGCTCATCAAAATAATTTAACCAATTTAAACTTCATTTTTAAGTTATATAAGATTCAACTCTGTTTTTTAATATCATTTAATTTCAAATGACTTGTACAACAAATTTGATTATACTTCAAAATGTAGCAGCAACTGCATTTAAGGTATAAATTGAAGTAGGTGGAAGATTTCCCGTGAGCCAAAAGTAAGTTGTGTATCTAGTTAAATATTGCTATTTATTGATATGAATAGTTTTATTTGTGCATGGAAGTAAAAATGATACCTTATTATTCTTCTTGATTCATTTAGATCAAGATTTTTTTTTTTTTAATCAGTTTGAATTTTTTTGCCTCAGTACGGAAAGTTTTATGATATAGCCTGTTTTTTTTTTTAAGTCATGCATAGTTTTGTTCATTTTAATTGTCATGCATGTCGTGCCCATATGTGCAGGATGAATTTTGACAGAAGTTACACCAAATTTTATTAAAGGACATTCAGCATTCTTTCTTCTCTGCTCTCTCTCTCTGTTGCCCATCAGAACATTCCTGCAACCACAGTTGTATTGAAGATCATAAAAAAGCTGAAAATTATTGAGAGACATATAGATATTTTATAGCTATATCGCCCAACAACTCTAGTTACCCTTCCTTCTCAAGCTCGCTTTAACTCCTTCTCTCTGCCTCTCCATCCCTCTCCTGTCTTTTTCGCTCGGACAGTCTCCCGTTTTCAGTTGGAGGCAGAGTTCTGTCTGCAAACCTCTGGAGATGTGCTCTCTCTATCTCTCTCTCGTTTCTCTCGCTCCATCTCTCTGACAACTGCTGCAGGGGTAAAGGCCCGTTGTGTTGCTTGCTGTTTGTTTTGGGAGGCTGCATGTTAAGTGACCTGTCCATCCTAAACACACACTCCGTCTGATCGCTTTACATCTCAGTCAAACGCTCAGCTTGGACAGCGGCATTCATTAAAGGGGTCATATGATGTTGCTAAAAAGAACATTATTTTGTGTATTTGGTGTAATGAAATGTGTTTATGCGGTTTAAGGTTCAAAAAACACATTATTTTCCACATACTGTACATTATTGTTTCTCCTCTATGCCCCGCCTTTCTGAAACGCGTCGATTTTTACAAAGCTCATCAGTCTGAAAAGCGAGGTGTGCTCTGATTGGCCAGCTATCCAGTGCGTTGTGATTGGCCGAATATCTCAAGCATGTGACGGAAATGTTACGCCCCTTACCATACTGTGATGCCGTCTCCCAGCACGACCAGACAAAACCAATAAAACCCATTACAAACGAGGCATTTGTTGCATCCAGTGGGGACATAATTACGGATTATAATGACTTATACTGTCTTTTTATGCGCTGTGTTGCATCGCGTCGCGTCTGTCTGCATTTGTGATCAGAGAAATGACAAACAACAAGCGCTACTCTACACTGCTCAAAACTCGTGTTTCAATCATCAGTGGCAAATCCTTTAAATGAAAATGTACCTACAGACTGTGAGTCAGAACAGCCGGCATTGTTGTCTACTCTCCCAGGATCAGGAAACAGTCCTCCATAAAATGCGCTGCACACATCTTAATATCTTAATTGGGTTGAACTGTTCTGGAACAGTGTTGTAAATACAACTTAACCACTTATTTCTAGTCGTGTCCTTCCACGGATCAGCTCTAGGCATGACGAAGCGGATATCGTCCTCTTTTGGAAGGTCAGACAAAGTAGTTTCGCTTTCACTACAGCGAGAATCAAAGTTACGCCTTCTTTCTTTGCGTGAACATTTGGCCGGCGTTATGCAAATCTTCCCACATCGTGACGTAGACATGTGGGGGCGTGTTAGAACGAGCCGTTTTAGGTAGGCGTGGTTGACTCTTAACTTTTATAAAGAATATCTCTTTGGATTTGAAACTTTAGTCTTTGCAACTTTACAGATCTTCTTTATGCACCAAGAGCTTGTAACACTCCAAAGAGAAAGGAAAAATTGAAATCGCATCATATGGCCCCTTTAATATAGTAGCAACCTATACAGCACACTGGCATAACCCCAAACCTAGCGCTCACACACACACACACACACACACATGCACACCAGCAGCAACAAAACAGCACACCTCCGGAAAGCAGTTTGTGTCACATTCTCTGTACGCCCTAAGGGAGTTAATAGTAGTACAGTAGAGAGATAGAGACACTCGCTGAACTGTAAACAACTGGCTTGATGTGTGAAGGAAATGTGAATGGTGTTTGTGCAAGAGCTTGTTGCTATGAGGTGTGTTGCTAGGGTGTTCTAGTTGGTTGCTAGGGTGTTGCTGATGGTTTCTAGTGTGTTCTAGGTGGTTAATACTCATGGTTATGCGTTTTCTGAAACCCTAACCCTTAGTATGAGCAATAGTAGTGATGCCTCCCTTGGCAAGCACCACTGATAAGGTATAGTATGGTGAAGGGCCCTGTTGTGTCCCCTCCTGTGTGTTTGTGTTCCCCTAGCTAAATGATGTGGCCTGTGTACCGATACAGTGAATCTTG
This sequence comes from Sinocyclocheilus rhinocerous, assembly GCF_001515625.1. Classification (NCBI taxonomy): domain Eukaryota; kingdom Metazoa; phylum Chordata; class Actinopteri; order Cypriniformes; family Cyprinidae; genus Sinocyclocheilus; species Sinocyclocheilus rhinocerous. The sequence continues at coordinate 16,663 of NW_015627892.1, read as the reverse complement.
ACATGTGCTGTGGAACATTTATCCTCATTAGGGCTGGTCTTTAAATGCAGCTGTGCTGTGTTACCATTGTATGACACTCCATCACGGTCTCTGCAGACTCACTGACATCCCTGTTACACCAGCCACACATGAAACCACCAATTTAAGCTCTTTTTTTTTTTTGTGCAACGAGTGAGTTTACTAACAATTGATTTCTATGAAGTGCAAGAATTGGTGTGCTTTCATGAGAAAAATATTACACAAAGAGTTTTAGTAACAAGACAAATAGGAGTGCTTCTCGGAGAGTGTGAGGCTGAGTGATGTTATTCATGCAAAAACTGTATAAGGAACACCGGGGCTAGTTGTCACACGCCTAATTTATCAAACGCCTAATTTTAAGCTGTTTTAAATTAGATATATATTTTTTTTGTGAATTGTAATCTACTAACAAAAAATATATCAAAATTATTGCTTTAGTTCTTAAAAAAAAGTGAATAAATTGCAAACACATGCATACATTTAAAGAAAAGAAATTGCTAGTAAATGTAGCAAATAATTCCAAATAAACGGCAAGTTAACACATTGAACTAAAAATGAAAATTTGATATTTTGAATTATAAAGCCTGAAATAGTGTTTTCTTGTAAAATGTACCCAAATCTTTTGTTCTGCTACAAATTGATATAATTGTGTTTTCAATTATTGCTTAATATATTGTAAATAATTAACTATTTGGATTTTATGTAAATATTTATTGGCCAAGACCAATCCATTTATATTTTTCTATGTTACCTTTTATATTTCACTATAATTTATCATTACTGTTCAAATTTGGCTAAATAAAAAAAATTAAATTAAATTAATTAAATAAATAAATAAAAAAGGCTGATTAATCTCTTTACCTGCAAAAATTGCCCCAGATTATTGTAGTTTGCATTAAAGTGCACGCTATTATCATCACACTCTTATTTGATCTTGACAAATTGTATCATTAAAAATACTTAAAACTCAGTGACAGTAATTTCCTAATTTATGTCAGGAGTGCAAAATCAATCATTATTCGCAGTCATATTCAGTCACGTTTGTTCTGGTTTATTTGCATTCAAGGTTCTTTACTAAACAGCATTCATTAGGGCTTTTGGTCCCATTGACAACTTTTTCCTCATAATTTGGGGCACGTTGTCACCAAATGTATAAAAGTATGTGGGATTTTTTTTTTTTATTCAGGTTTTCCCAGGCAGTACCAGTTGAAGTGTTCATATATTTTTGTATAATTAAAGGTTTATGGTTTCCTCGGTAAGAGAGATGGTCAGAGCCAAGTAGAGTTCAGGCTTGTGAACGTACCCAGGTGGAAGATGAACAAACAGCCTGTCAAGGTCAATCACATCCACCCATGTGAAGACCTCCAGCTCTGACAGTCACTAGCCTAGAGACTCTCACTAGCCCAGACCCAGGATGGGAAGAGGGGTGACTGGGGGAGAAACAAGCTCTCGAACATGCTAGAACAACTTGTATTTCCATCTGGATTCCACAAATGAGTTGGTGTGTGTGCCTCATGAGGTATAGAATGCATCGGTGTGGATTTGACGATGGACAGCATGTCCCTACCAATGTCAAGAAACCCTTTATTAGTCTCTATCAATAATTTAGGTGGTCCGAAAATGTTTTGTCATTGTCAGCCATTCTCTCACAATAAAAGATTCATAACTGAACAGTTTTTGAATATGAATCTGTCTCATATAAGATGGATTAGATTGTTACACATGTAACTTAAACACACTGTAGTTCATCATGTAAATATAACCAAACTGGACTTACAAGGTAAAATGTAAAAAAGTGTTTAGCTACAGTTTTTCTACCTATCTGACCCTTAAAAATACTTTGTTGGTTGATTCTGTACATTTAAACAATATTTTAACGTGAATACATATAATTGATACCTTTAATTAATTTATTTATTTTACATTTTATTTATTTATTTATTTATTTATTTATTTATTTTAGTGCACTGCTGAAAATACAACTTAGACCAGTTTGGAACATATTTAATTCCAGTTAAGATGGTCTTACATTGGTAACACTTCTGTTAATTGCACAAACTGTTTAAAGTGTTTGTTTTTGCTGGTTAACCAGTGAAAACTAATGCTGGGACATGGTTTTGTAACTTTTTTTATTTGTTTGTTTTTTGGTTTGTTTTTCCAGAGGATTTTATATTACAGAAATTATATGGTTTCTATACTTTATATGTGTATTATTTCTTATGAAACTTTATTTCATAGCCATTATGTGAAAGGGTTAAAAAAAACAGGAAGAACAAGTCCTTGTATCTTTCATCCTTACCTACGCCAATGCTTGAATCGGGCTTTGTAAATTACCGTACAGGCCTTTGTAAAAAAAAAAAAGTACGATATTGTATGACACTTTAACGTGTGGTTTCATAATGGTATTGCTCAGTATATTAACTACCTACAGTATATGAAGGTTTTAACTTATCAAACGTATCCACCATCCAAACAAGGCTAATAATGCTTATCGGCCTAATTGAGTCTTCAGATGCCATTTTTCAAATGAAGGTCATATCTGGTTAGAGGAGTGGCTTAGCAGTTCCCTCTTTATCTTTAGCTCTCTCTATCTCTCTCTCACTTCTCCCCCACTCTCTCTATCTAGAGGGAAATGTAATTACTTTTGGGATCAAGAAAATAGCAAAAAACGTGGCTGCACTGCGGGCTATCTGTGAGATTAGTTGTTTTACATGAGATGTATTCTGTAATTAGTTTGCTTCTCCGCGCAACAATATTGAATAACCTACTTTGAACGATTATAGTTGATAGCAATAACGATCCATAGTATGCATAAAAATAATTCTGTCATTCATATGCAGTACATTATGAAAGGAGATTTCAGCAGAAAACTTTATAGGACAAAATGACTATAAATAAAAACGACTGATTCAGTAACTACATCATTCAATATTATATAATTACATTATGGAATTTAATACTTTTTTTAAAGATTGACAGCCATGTCCAATAATCATCTGTGTAGAAAATTTCGTAATATTGTATGCCTTTGCAGGGTTTCTTCTAATAATTCTGCAGGCTTTATAATAATAATAATAATAATAATAATAATACTTATTATTATTGCTATTTTTTGTCAAGTGACATGTATAATAATAATAATAATAATAATATCAACAATAAAAATTCATTAATTATCTAAATTGGTATTATCTATATTATTATTATTGTTATTATTGCTCTCTTTTGTCAGGTGACTTGTATAATAATAATAATAATAATTGTTATTATTATTATTATTATTGACCTCATATTTGTAAAGTAAATATTTGTTTTAAAAAAATGATGTTAATAATATTGCATGCCTAATCAGGCTTTCTTCTTCTGCTCTATAATATTCTCTTTTGTCATGTGACCTGTTATGATGACATGTTATAAAAAGATGGTCACAGTAACAGACTATGAATACAGAATTCGATATAGAATCTATTATCGAATGCACCTGAATGGCCTTGGTTTCCTCACCCTCTTTATTGCTCTTCAACAATAGTTTCATCACAATTCTTTGGGGGGAAAAAAACCCATCTTAATATGTTGCTTATCAGATCTCACCTTATGCTTAGCTTCTTGGTCTGGTGACTGTGTCCGTAATTATCTTGCTTTCAGATACTGCAGAGAATTTTGTCTAACCCAGAGAGATACTCATGTGACTAATAGATACATATGAGGAACTGTGTTGCCATTATGTTAGGGCCTCCATGAAGGTTGTTTCGTTACGCCTCAGTCAGTTTCTTACCTCCAAACACATACGTATGGTCATTCACCAGAACATTTGTCTTGAAAATGTTTTGTCCAATTACCAATCAATTTTCCGAATGTTTTTCATAACATTTCATAACAGATTCCAGTCAAACCTGCGCCCAGAGGACATCTCGAGACCCGGTCCTCTCTCTACGCTATGCGTGTTTTTATTTGAACAATATACAACACAATTTTCAAACCAATTTTCCCCTCCCGAAACAATCCGTGTCTAATGGAGCAGGACAGGAAACAGTTCCTTCACTCCTCTTGAAATATTGAAAAAAGGAAGAAAAAAAATCAAAGAAAGTTGTCTCCGTGCTGGCGAATACAACACGAGCTTGATAGAAAACAATAGAACAATCTCTTGACTGGAGAGGCGACTCCAGCTCTGATTGTTTCTTCGCCGTGCCTGCTATTGTTTCGAGGAATGCCCCGCATGTGCTGTGACACAAACAAATTCAAATTCGCATGCTTAGTTTGCACGATTTACCGTTTTGACAGCCGATCATCGTGCAGTTTATTTGTACACAACCTCACACGAAGAATAGAACCAGCTTGTGCCTTTTCTGGCGACACCCGGGGAAAAAAAGCCTTTGTGATCCTCACAGAGGTGTAGAGACAGCAATAAAAGAAAAGAATGAAATGTCCCGTGATTGAAAAACCCTTCAAATCTGCATTTCCTTTACATCTGCTCTGATTTTGTTTAGGCTCTTGCTGTTGTTCTTTTCCCCTTTACAAGATCGAAGTGATCTACGCTGCAAGGGCTTGTACTATGTTTCCCTATCAGCACTTTGCTATCGCTTTAATGATGATTCTACAAGAGAAGCCACGGTTAGCAGCTGCGGGCGGGAGAGTTATTGTAGTGCGCCGTAACTTATTGCGACCTGGGATGCAGGAGATAACTTCGGGTCACAGAGTCAATGCTTCCAGCTCCGTTCCTGTTTGCATCTCCCTGTTACTTCACGAGCACCGGGGCTTGAGTTATGGACCTCCCAAAACCACAAAGCCCATCGTAGAGGTGAGTGGCCCCATCTATCCTGCTGTTTCCCCCAGCCTTCAAGGTTACTCTAATAGATTCCCTCCCTGACCGTACGTACACGCAATTGTACTGATGTTGTAATAGTTTGCTCCCTTCTCATAACTCTAGGACAGACTCGTCGTTGTAGAAGGATAGGCAATATATAGAGGTGTGGCTGAAAACTTTTTAGAATGCTTTTATGGAGTCAGTATGTCCGTTTTTTAGGTTAGCTATTTTAATTAACCATCACTCATACAGCACTTCAAGCTAGCATTTTTTATTTATTGTATTTATTTTAATATTATTATTATTATTATTATAAACCAGGGGGCTGGAAGTGGTGCAAAAGTTCAGAGAAAAATATTTATTTATTTATTTATTTATTTATTTAACATTTCCCAAATGGTAATATTGTTGTTTATGGTATCCAATTTTCATAACCTTGTTTTATAACTTTTTATTAATATGTCATATAATATATAATAGGTCATGTAATATAAATACATTAATGTATAAAGTATATGTATATTATAATATATTAATAATTTATATCTGCATTTATTTTTTAGAAAATCAAAAGATAACCCCAAATCTATGGTTCCAACTAGTCTTTTAAAAAGCATGACTTTAGTTTTTTAGTTTTTGTTTTTGCCTTTTTTTTTCTTTTTCTTTTTTTTTTTTTTTTTGCTCTTTGTTTTAGAAATGGTCCCTCACAATGCAATATCTTCGGCTTCAAAAATCCTTTTTTTTTAAGTGATTTGACTCTCTAAAACAATTTTTTTTAATTCATCAGGCTTAAAATGAAGAAGAATCCTAAACCATATCTCCAAAATATTGTATAGACTTGATGGTGGGATCTTTTGACTTGGACCAGTAAGCAATCACCCAGAACACCATAGTAACCACTTAGCAACATCTTAGCAACCCCTCACCCAAGCAAATACAGAGCAACAAGGTTTTTAGTGTTGTTCTCAATGGATTCTTTGTATTGATTTGATCAAATCAACTGTTTGATTCAAGCAGCTTGGCCCATCGTGTCTCTGCAAATGTGTTTGAGTCTCACTACACGAGGGGAGTCACAATTTCTTCTATGCGTCTTTAGTTTGGAATGGATGGAAAGCACTTTAGCTCATGCTTTCATGTAGTGCTCTATACTAAGAGGTGATTGCTTTGATACTGTTCCCTGTGTGGGATTTCTTGTACATTTGAACGACACTGTGTGCATATCTCTGTGTCAATAGCCTGGTGCCTAAAAATCTATTCATGTTGAAAATGAAGCCAGTGGAGAAGAAAGGAGAGAAAGAGAGAGAGAATTTCTGTCACAAATCTCATCTGTCTGACAGCTGTCATCACTCACTTTTTGCTAGAAAAAAAGACTGGTTTAATTCTGCGGATAGATGGAGAAAATGGTATTGAATAACCCCCTTGGTCAAATTTTTTTTTTCAGGATTTCAGGCAGTGTGATAAATTAGGTGCCCCCTGGATCAATACCTGCTTCTTTCTTCATAGCTCAAGATGGGATTTGTCAAAATAGGAACTAAAGGAAAGTTTATTGAGTTCAGTGTCTAAGGTGCAACCATAATTTCTAGAAAAGTAGAAGGAGATATGCTTGTATTTGAGAGTGTTGTTCATGCACATGAGTTTGTGTGTCCTTTTTGTGTTTTTTGGTTGTTAATTTCAGTCCTGTAATGCAGGGGTTTTCAAGTTTTGATAATACAGGCCCCCAAATGTGAATGATCCCTGAGAAAAAAAGAAAATTATATATATATATATAAAACCTAAACTGAAGCTGCCAATAGAATAAATTAATGTTTTTATTTTATTAAATTTTATTTTAATATTTTAACTTTTGAAAGCAGATTTTGTTTTATTTTATAACTAGTCTTTCTAAAGCATAGTATTTTTAATTTATTCTTTTAGTCTCTGTTTTAGAAAATGTCCCTCACAATGCAACTATCATAATTGGGGATCTTTGATTTTTTTTTTTAAAGAGATTTGATTCTGAAACAAATGAAAAATACCATTTTACTTTATTTATTTATTTATTTATTTAAATTGTATTATTTTAGTGTTTAGAAATGGTCCCTCACAATGCAAATATCGTATTTGGGGATCTTTGGCATCAAAAAGTTTGATTTGATTTGATTTATTTGATTTATTTTTACTTTATTTTATTTTATTTAACTTTACTTTACTTTAGGAGTCCCCAGTTTAAAAACCTCTGCTATAATGTAATTGGTCAAGTGCTGATGTTTAGCAAAAGTAGACATTTCACTGTTGGGATCAGAGAGTGTGTAATCAATGGGTTTTTGATTATGTCCACAAAAAAAATGTATGCTCAAATAATGCTAAAAAGGGTTGCAAAAATTAAAAGTTTCTGTCACCAACTTTGATGCTCTCCACTTTCCTTACTTCCTTACCCTTTCAAAACATTTTCTTATCATTTCTTATTTTTTTCTGTTCGGGTCATGGTTCATGTTTACAAAAAAAAAAAAGGAAACCCATCTACGGCGTTCTTAGTATTTCATGAATTTACATTAGGTGTCTTTTTCCCCACAATTCCGCGCATGTTAATGGGAAAGTCTTAATTAAAATGTCAAGGTAGTGTGATGTCCCTTTACATTTCTTTCCCTCCCTCCACCATCTCGCTCGCTTTGAACCTCCCCAGAGGCCTATTAAGTGCTGGCCGAAGTGATTGAAGTTCAAAGGGGTGAGGCTGAAGATTGTGCCTCTCCTTCCATGCGTCCCAACATCCTCCCCGCCTGACCTTTAGCAGACAGCCGTCCTGGCTAATGCGCTTGCATATCTAATGAGAGGGTCAGAGATGCCCTGAAAGTCTATGCACGCGATAAGACGCAGCCTCCCACTGCCGAGCTGTCTTTAAATGTTAGATCCTCTCCCAGTCTATCCCTCTCTTGTTCTCTCCCTATCACTCCCTCTGTTCTTTTGTCTCTCTGTGCGAGAGAAAGGTTAGCAGGAAGGACAGGGCACTGGCTGCTTTTCATAAATGGGCAGTTTCTGTCAGCGAGTAGAAGGCAAATTCTAATGAGGCTTTCTCTTACACATGTAATATAGTTTTGGCCTCATAAATCATCAGCTGTTGGAGGCATCAATAATGTTTATGTGGCCATTAACAGTTGGGCTTGTACTGATTGTTTGACGTCCTTGCCAGGATGGTGAGATGGTCAAGGTGGATCTTGCTTTCAAAAGAAGGCAGTAATCTCGTCACAGCGGGGCTGGAGGTGCTGTTTTGACATGTTTGGTGTTTGGCAGTGTCCACCAAGTCCACTTGAACAGAAACCATGTTTAATTTGAGGATTACTTTTCAAAGTACACCTTACTGACTTCATATCAATACATCATCATATTCTCAGTCTGTAGCTCTTTCCCATGCAGTAATTAACAAAAGCAAAAAAAGACCTCTAACACTAGCTTGCTCTATTCTTTTTCTATTCTATCTGTTTTCTTTTTATTTATTATATAATTAAAAACAACAACAACAACAACAGCTACATGTACTGCGTTAAGCTAACTGAGATTTGTTATAGCACTTGCATATCATTGCTCTCTTGTTGATTTTGATTGCTTCCATTGTTCTCCTTTGTAAGTCGCTTTGGATAAAAGCGTCTGCTAAATGACTAAATGTAATGTAAATGTAAATTTGCTATATTAAACAATTTTTATATGAGAACTATACTTAAACACTGCATTTTCATATTAAAAAATATGCAAATAATTCTCTGGTGAAAACTGGGCAATAATGGGTTAAAGCCAACATGAAACAGTATTATTTTAGTATTGCTTAGTATTATTTATTTACTATTATAGTATTTAGTAATATTTAGAATCTTTTAGTTTTATATTTTCAGTTTTATATTTTAGTAATTTCTTTCATGCTTTTGTAATTTTTCATTAATTTTTTTTTTTTTATAAATTTGACTATTTTTAATGTTTCTATTTAGCTTTATTTTTGTTTTAGTTTTAGCAACTTCATTTAAATTTACTTATTTTAGTTATTTTCCAAGGCATCCTTTCAAATGTTTCTTAAGTTTTTCTCATTTTAATTTTGAGGTTTTTCATCTAATATTTATATTATATTTCATCTTTCATTCATTCAACCTTTATTTAACCAGCAAAATAAAAACTCTTTTTAAAAACTCTTTTACAAGAGCTTTATTGTAATTACCGAAAACTAACTTTAATAGTTTTGGTTTTAATTTTACTTAACAATTGTAACGCTGGCAGGAATTTTTATTAGAATTTATATCAAAAAGACAAACTTTGTTTTGTCAAATAACATGCTCCAACGAATCATTCACAGTGGGACCAGAAAGGTTTTTTATGTTGACATAAAAATCCTCTCTTTTCTCACCATCCCCCAGTCATGGAGTTTACACTAGACTTTTATTGTGTAATTTCCAAACGCCTACCTGTTTAGCATTATGAATGGGCTTGCATTGTCCTTTTTTTATGATTACTATACATCAAGTCAGTGAAATTGTCAAGTCAGTTAATACTAGCATATTTCTGAGTACACATCCCTGCAGACTTGTGAGGTAATCCATGAATAATTCATGGTTTTTTTTTGTGTTTTTTTTTACAAAACGGCATCATTGAGTCACATCTCAGTATCTCAGCCTTGAAGTGTCTCAAACGTTAGGATTAAAAAAGACTGTTGACGTTTTCCTGTAAGCTAATGCATAGCACCTTGTCGACGCTACAAGTCACGTTCGGTTCTTCTGAGCCAGGCGAGAGATCTCTCATCAAGGATGAAGCTTCCCCTGATGAATCACTTCTCGCTGCTCTTTGGCCCCTCCAGCAGACCTGCGGGCCTTCGCTGAGACCGCCTGCCCGGGACCTGCAACATTTCTTCTGACCCCCTCTCAGACAATTATCCTCGAGACTGCCGTCGAGCTTCACCGTCGGCCCTGCCTAATGAAGTGTGCAGCGGTCGCTAGGCCCGTAATCACTGCAGTATGCAAACGCTCACCTTCAACAGCTCATCACCGGAGATTACATTCACAAATCAATGAGGGGTGCTCGCCCTAAAAACACTACAATTCATTTGCGTGCTATGGGTTACAGCTTATCTTCAGCCCTTTGTGCTGACAAGCATCTCCAGCACGGTGTTTTGGAGGGTGGAGATTGTTTTCGTTGGCTGTTTTTTTAAACACGGCCGTGACCCCAGACGAGGTTACCGTAAACCAGCCATCGGCCGTAAATGCAGTTGTCCTTTTAAATCAAATTATTCTCCATACTTAAGCTGCTATAATTCTAATCAAGCACCAAATGCCATCTCCATTTCATGCCTTAGATATTAAAAACCGAGACTCTGTAATCTTAGACCTGCAAGGAACGTAACTTGAGCTATAAGAGCGTACACACACACACATATATGCGTGTGTATAGACAGGGCTGTGTTCAGCACTATCCCTTGCTTCACTGGTCCTATCTTATTAAAGGCTGTCGGTGCAGCTACTGAGGAGCTATCATAAGCTTTTCATTATTGACTGAGAAAATATGATAATTTGGAAATCAAATGTTGCCTTCCAAAGGCTCCACTGTCACTTTCAATTTTAGATTCTCTCCTCCACTTATGAGCAATGTGATAGTGGCGACTTCATAGGCTTCTCAAGTTTCTTTCTCCATTTTGTACATTTATTTATTTATTTGTGAGTGCATTTTTTTTTTAATTAGAATGTTATAATTGAGGTCTCTCACCTATTGCACCTCGGTAAAAAAAAAACTAAAACCAATTTAATTAAAAGCTGTATCTCCTTTCATGGCGGAAATTGAATTATGCTTGAAGTGGGAGAGATTGCAAACTGACAACATGTTTTCTTTATTAACTCCCCTCCTCTCTGTTTCATTTTTCCCTGGAACACCTGACAAAATTTCCATGCAATTAAATTTTTTTTTTATCGTCCTTTTTTACACTTCGTTAATTCAACATAAATAATCTTATAATGAGTCGAGAGAAAGTCATTTTCCATTTCACACTGTAGGTGGAATTGAGAACGGTCTCGAATGCTATTAAAATGAAACCAATAGGCCTGAAACGTTTTAATGAATAAATGATAACAGTATTCTCAGCTGCGCCACGGAATTTCTTTCTATAGATCCGAAGCATCATACACTTCCTCTATAGCGCTGCATTTCGCTCTCATCCCCAGGATTCCCAGAAATCCCTGCATAATCCTTACTGTGGCACATTCCAGGCCAGCCAAAGACATATCAGGCCCTGCTGAGTAATTTTTCCACCCTCGCCATCCTCTTCGTGCTGGATTGCGCTTGACCAGAGGAAGTGTGATAGCCTGTAAGCTTCCCTCTGTCGGGATAAGGAGCCAGGGCCGTTTTCCCAGGGCAGCGCTGAGGTAAGAGCGGAAGAGCTTCTCCGGCTGGCCAGCAGAGCCCGGGATAAGATTGATCCGTGCTAATCCTTCACACACGCCGCTCTTTGCAGATAATGGCGGCACTCTCTCTACTCCTTATCAATCTGGCACTGCTGCGGCATTACCTGGTGTGCGCTCTGCCTGATGGGAGATTTCTTGCTTAAATTCCAGGCAGCAGTTGCTATGGCGAGAAATGAAAACAGGCTAATTCGTGAGATTATTTTTATTAAGGATGATAATCAGGCGACCCAAAACTAAAGGTCTGGAAGGATTTAAGAAGAAATGGGAATTAATGTCTGGAACATAAAAGGGGTTCTGGCATTTTTGGGGCTTGTTTATCTCAAATAATAATATACCAAGTGCTTTTCGCACTAATGGCGTATGCTTTCGGCTTAATGAACCAGTGATTTATCCTAGTTCGGCTAATATTCAAACATAGACCTTCCATTAACATTCGGGATGCACTTAAAGAGGCGCTCTTCTAATGAGAAGCTTTTGGATTTGTGTGATCAGTAAACCTCCTTTGTACCTATTCCCTGATAACCCAACATAAATATTCATGAGCGCATAACTCTGTCTCTTTTCTTATAGGCTCCTTTGCTGATTGGCTGAATAACCTCACTACAAGGAAAGTGTAAGTAAGAAATCTGTCAGGTTAATGCTTGCTGTGTGGTGTCTCTTGTAATTTCAGACATATAACAATGACTTAATCAGCATTTATGGAGAGAAGACGCATCTGTGGTGGTTGGGTATATGGGACCTGTATGTTGTTATGGAAAACAGATGCATTTATGGCCACAGGCAGTTTCTGTCTCTCTCTCCCTCTCTCTCTGTTGCGGTGAGATCTTAAGCAGAGAAAAGTGAAACGTGGAGAATTGGTGGAGGCGAACGGAGGTGAACTAATGGATCAAAATTACCCCCGTCTGAAAGTTTTGACGAGTGCTGACGAAATTGCTTTTCACCCCCCTTCTCCCCGAACCCTCCACCCCTTCTCAATAGAAGACGCAGACAGAGAAATCCATCTGTAACGCAGGCATTGTCATCGCCTTGCAATTTACACTCATTCCTCTCAACAGTGGTTCCTGTGCTTGATGGTGGGATAAATTAATCTTTTTCTGTGCCACTGCGTCGATTATTTCAAAAGAATACATTAAGGGGCGTTAGAGACTTTTTTTCTCCCGGAGTAAACATTTTTTCTTTCTTTCTCTCTCTCAGTCACCATGACAAATCATATTCTCTGGAGATGAAGAGAAAAGACCCTGAGAAAAGGAAAAATGAGAGAAGGATGGAGGGATGGAGAGACAAAAAGCCATTTTGGAAAGCCGTCGTGCTAGCCGGATCAGTCTGAGCGTCGCGTTTGACAGAGTGCTCTGTAGAAACCATCACACACACTGCTGATGATAGTTGTGGTTGTTGTTGAAGAATTAAGTATGACCTTCACTCTAATCGTGTTAGACATTGGAAGGAAAGCGTCTAATCATCAATCACTCAGCAGTCAGCAGAGTGGAAAGATCACCCAACTCAAACACAGCGGGGACAAACAACAGCATGCGGGGCTGTGACCGATATATATATATATATATATATATACCGACTCACCTTCAATTCAATTCAAGTTTATTTGTATAGCGCTTTTCACGATACAAATCGTTGCAAAGCAACTTTACAGCAAATTAAGTTTCTACAATATTTAGTGGTAGCTTATCAGTGGTGACTGTCAGTTAATGTACATATGGCAGAAATGTACGGAAAAATCAATTAAAGACGTAATCAAACAGACGATGAACACTATTAACAGCAATTATTATATGATGCAATCATACCTTCAGGTTCACCGCCAGGATTGTCCTTCGCTTATGATCTCAGAGCTAGTGCTGCCGTTTTAATGGCCTCCATTTGGCAGGAAAGTCTTTCAGCTGCTGGGTTGTAGCGCCCCAAATTAGGTATTTTATTTATTTTTTTATTTTTTTCATTTTCCTAACCCTTTTAACACAGAATTTGTATTTTTTCTGTGTATAAACACCTCTGTAGTCTTACTTTGTAATTGCTGCATGGGGATTAAAAAAGTTGTAACTAAACTAAACTCAAACTCTCACCAGTTGAGCTACAGGAACTTTACAAATTCATCTTTTTGTAGAGGCCAGTCAGATTAGGTATAAGACTGTTTGCACATCAAAAATATGGATTTCAGCATCATTTGTACCATGCATAATGTGTTTAGTGTTTTTTGAAGTTATATTTTGGGTCTTTTGCCTTTTATTTTGACAGGACAGTTCAAGGTGATGATCTGAGAGAGGGGAACAGGATCGGGAAAAGACCACAGTTTTGGGGTCAATAAGGGTTTTTTTTATGTTTTTGAAAGAAGTCTCTCATGCTCACCAAGGTTGCATTTATTTGATCAAAATTGCAATAAAATATTTTGAAATATAACAGTTCAAAATAACTATTTTCTATATGAATATATTTTAAAATGTAATGTATTCCTGTGATGCAAAGCTAAATTTACAGCATCATTACTCCAGTCTTCAGTGTCACATGATCCTTCAGAAATCATTCTAATATGCTGATTTGCTGCTCAAAAATCATTTCTTATTATTATCGATGTTGAAAACATTTGTGCTGCTTAATATTTTTGTGAAAACTTTGATGCATTTTTTGCTCAGGATTCTTTGATAAATATAAAGTTAGAAAGTACAGCATTTATGTGAAAATCTTTTTGTAACATTCTACAATGTTATACTTTATACAATGTCTTTACTGACACTTTTGACCAATTTAATGCATCCTTGCTGAATAAAAAAAAAAGTATGAATTTCTTATCAAACAATTAGTGCACACAAAGCATTGAATCTCTGTAATATTATTAAGTTTGTTGTATTGTTGGCCTATAATTTGGATTTGTACTAACATTTATTGCTTTTCTATGAAAAACAATTTTGGTACTCTTTTGGGTCAGCAATTGATATCCAACGTGAAACTAGTTGAGAACCAATGTGCTGCTTGGTGTGCAGTAAGAATCTGACTCAGAATATCCATCCTGATCCTTATTTTAAATCTCCCTAGAGGAAAAGAAAGAGAGCTCGAGGCAGGCAGGTGAAGCATGGGGCTGAATGCAGATGTAACGCAAGTTCAGAGGGCTCGTGCTCCCTGTGGACATCCCTCTGCCTGCAAGCAGCCATAGCACATCACTTACCCAAGCCCACTGTGGTGCCCCACTCATAAAAGACTCACTTTTAAGGGGATAAGAGGCAAATAAATCTTCTTTACACAGGTTATAAAAGTAAAATGCAGGATTAAGACTGCCCTGCACAACCAGTGCACATACACAAACATATATATACATCATTTCCCCCTTTTTCCACAGCATAACTTTCTGTAATTTCGGGACACACTTTGAATGTCAGCATATGGTGGACAGCTGGAATGAGGCCTTTAGGATACTCTGCCACGAGACAAGGTCACTTTACTATAAGTGACTATAAAGAAGCAATACTGTATTTGATCTGTCTGCCCATATGTGTCTGCGGATATGCGCTGATCTATTTTTATTCCTGACTGTGCATTGAGTGTTTTTGTACCGCTGCTTTAACTACGGCTCGCTCGGATGGATCCTCTTTCTTTCCTTTTTTTCACTCCCTCTCTTACCCTCTCTATCCCTCAGCTCCCATCTCTATTTAAATACAAATGGAGGGCTCTTAAAAAGAAATTGTCCTCAAAATGCCAGAGTCCCTGTTGTATTTCACACTCAGGGAGCATGGCGCACCAGCCGCACACGTGTTGAAAGTGTGTGCTGAGAATTATTGGCGCCTGTGCCTCGTTTCCAAGGTTACAGGTTATTATTGGTTTGGGTGGGCTTCATGTGGCATGATGCAGCACGGGCTCTGAGAGGTGTTTATGGCAGCAGAAAAGGATCCAGATTTTAAAGGCAGCATTAGAGGGTTTGGCCCACAGCACATGTTGAGCTGTGAGCTCATGACTTGTAATATTTATTTTAGATACACTGATTTATTTCCCTGTTGTTGAGTCGCACTAATTTGCATTCTTTACAGGTGCCTCCTTCTTACCTTGAACCCAGACTTCTTGTTTAGTTTTGTTGCTTTCCTTTGGAATTTAAGAGACCCTACCAGGGTCCAGTGATTGATTTACTTGACATGTGTTCGGAATGTTGTTTCAGATTATTTTTTATATTAGTAGAGAGCATCCAGGTCAGAAGTGTCACACTGGTTAGTGTATTCCTCCTTAGATATTGAAGCCCAGTGAATTTAAATGAAAATAAGTTCCACAAGGAGGAAAGAAGAGTGGGCCACATCATGTTCCCCACTCTGATGGAAACGCCAAATTGCAATCTCCTCCTCATCGGAAAGGGATAAAGGTACCAGGTAGACAATAGCAGATCACCAACGTTCATCAGCCTGCGTGGTAGGAGACAGAAACAGATCAACAAGGTTCTGAGTCTCAGTTCTATAACGGATACTAAGTTCTAAGTCGCTAGCTTTTGAGGCAGCAACAGATACGACCACGTTCTGAGCCTCCAGCCTGTGAGAAAAGAGATACCCTCCGTTCAGAGTCTTCATCCAGTGAGGCGACAACAAATGCAACACATCCTGAGTCTCCATCCTAGAGAGACAAAGCAGATTGTTCAGGTTCTGAGTCTCTAACCCAGAGAGGCAGAAGACATATAGACATTTGCAACAAGGTTAAGCTCTGGCAAGCAAACCTTCACTTCAAGGTACTTTTGTCTGCATGTTCCAGACTAAGGACCTTCTGCACCTACTCCAGGACCACGTCTGCGCTCCAGATTTTAGGACCCGTTGGTGCTCCAGGAGATCAGCATCCTACAGCGCTTCATGTTCGAGGCTGTTGAAACAGATTCCTGCTTTTTTCCCCATTGCATTGTTACCACATAACCAGGGGAAGAAGTCACCGCCACCAAACTGCTCATTCGACCACAGAGAACGCAAATATCACTTATCTAAACCTTTTCTAGAGACCTTTGCTGTTGTATAATATCAGTATATGATTTTCTAATTTACATTAGGTGATATATAGCGGATCAGTTAAGAACAAATAATCTCTCAATTTATTTGATTGATGCATAATAGGGTTCTTCACCTTATTAGTTTCAGTTTATCTTTTCAGAAGATAGCATAACTCTGACATAGCAACACCCAACTGATTCACTTGCATTTTATGCACTTTATTCCTTTTTCTTTTATGGTTTTCATTTAGTAGTTGTTGATTGCTCTTGTCTATCTTTTGTTAATAAAATGTATTACACTTGT
The DNA here is from genome assembly GCF_001515625.1 of Sinocyclocheilus rhinocerous. Lineage (NCBI taxonomy): Eukaryota > Metazoa > Chordata > Actinopteri > Cypriniformes > Cyprinidae > Sinocyclocheilus > Sinocyclocheilus rhinocerous. The sequence goes on along the minus strand of NW_015627892.1, from coordinate 173 downwards.
GTCTTCCTTGTGTTGATAATACAGAAAGAGGCTCTACAAGTTAGATATATTTCTTATTTGATGTACTCATAATCACACCTTAAGTGACACGTGATCCAAAAATCATAATGTCATAGGTGACGTGAGTAATAATAATAATAATAATGCATTTTATTTAATGGTGCCTTTCAAAA
>NW_015627891.1:1689603-1694839 GCF_001515625.1 Sinocyclocheilus rhinocerous | reverse complement strand
TAAAAATAATAATAATAATAATAATAAATGTTATAATGGTGTGTGGCAAGTTGGCAACAGATCCTCTTGATAAAGCCAAACTCAACTTGGACAGAATTAATTTTTTTAAAAATGTAAACAATAATATATAATGCAAACAATAATATTTATGATTAGTAGTACTAGTAGTAGTAGTGTTAAAATTTATATTAGCATTACTAATAATTATTCATTTTATTCACTGATCTTGTATAAAAAATCTGTGGTAACAGATACTCTCGATACCTTAGAGAGAATTTAGAAAATAATATAAACTATAATAATGTTAATATAAAAGAAGACTACTACTGTCATATTGTTATATAACAATAAATAATAATAATAATAATAATAATAATAATAATAATAATAATAATAATAATAATAATAATAATAATAATAATAATAATAATAATAATAATAATAATAATAATAATAATAATAATAATAATAATAATAATAATAATAATAATAATAATAATAATAATAATAATAATAATAATAATAATAATAATAATAATAATAATAATAATAACTATTATTATTATTATTATTATTACTACTACTTTTTTATTTTAAAAAAAGTTTCCAAACACAACTGTTTCCAAAACACACACACAAAATACAAATAAAAAAACTTGAAAATAGCCTGGCAAATGTTATTTTAGGTTCAAGTTCTTTGGTGTATTTTGGCATTGGGAAGGCTGACAGGAAGATTATGAACAGGAGTTACAGCTTATTTTTGGGTCAGGAACACATGAGCTTTCTCCCTGCACTAGTCTGTGTTCACTAGCGTGTCTCAGCACACTGCAAAGCGTCCATATATAGTTTGCGCCGTAAATGAGTTCTGCATGTTTGTTTTGGTCTGTTTGTTTATTGAGTCAGCTGGCCTCTGGGGAAGAGGCAGGATTTGATGGAAATGCAGACGGGAGAACGGTACTTAAAAGTGTGTAAAACGGGAGGCGGCGTGTTTTGGGAAGAGGAGCAGTCGTTTGGCTGCTGAGGCTAAAAAGAGAGCAAATCTCTGAAAGCATTAAGGGAGCTCAGAGCTCCAATTCTGTCTGATCCAAGAGCATCTGTTGGCAAACGCTTGCAGAGAGAGTGTAGCGCAAGGTCAGAGGAAATCATGACAGAATGAGGGTGTTTGAGTGTGCGTGTTGGGGTTGAAATGCATTGCCCACTACGGCACTGATCCACAATCCCATGAGGCCGTGCACCTGGGCCCTTATGCCTGTAAAAAGCATGATCGTGAACGTAGAGCTGACAGCAGCCTCAAAGCACTCCGCAGAGAGTTTATTACACACATACATGCACAACACGCATTACCACGCAACTACACACAGCTGCTACATCAGGAGATAAGCGATTTAATCTGTTTACTGTACACACATCATGGTAGCGGTAATAATGCTAATTAGGACACAACATTCTGTCACTCTCCTATATTTTACTTTGGATTTGAAATCAAAATAATGGATAAATGTTGTGTTTGTGGTAAACAGCCGCGGATCAGGAGCGGACTGCAAACGCGTCCTGTGCGAAAGCAAAATGAGTCCGTGCTGCTTCTGCACCGCATACACATACTGTATACGCACTGCAGATGGAGTACGTGTGAACTTGGTGCAACAAATGTAGTACAACATCTGAGGCAATGCCACAGAGAGCTCTATGACCAATGCATGGCAATATGTCTATTCTAGAAACATTTTGTTACACCTTTACTTAGTGATTATTTTGCCTCATGTCTGATCTAGAGACATGTTACAGCTTCTTGATAAAGCTCTAATTGGTTTTCTTTTGGAAATATGTTTCAAATTCACACTGAATGCATTTATGACTGTAAAGCATGTCTGTGTGTGTCAAAACCGTGATTAAAATCGAAATCGCAAAATTGATCAAAGAAATCGCGATAGGGTTTTTTTGTCCATATCGCACAGCCCTAATGTATTGCATGTAAAAAACTGCATTATGGTTGAAGTGTCAAATTCGATTCTCAAAAATTTATGTTTGGGTGTAGTTAGAAGTCCTGTTTCACTTTTCTTTTTCTTTTTTGGTCTAGGGAATATCAGTCAGAAAGCAGATAATATTGTGCAGATGGCATCATCAAGTGTTCTCTTGCTATCTTGGGAAGGACTTGATTAATTTAATTTGAAGACGGGACATTGTGCTTTGCCGGAAGGCTTAATATTTTATGACGAGTCACATTGGGGCTTTTGGCTGCACCTGTGAGCGGGTAAATAAGCTAGCTTGCATCAAATTTAGCATGATGGGATCAGCAAGACAGTAAAAGCAGTATCCCCATGATTACTTACAAGCTCACATTAAGTGTCAATCCCAGTTTCCACCACCTGTCAAAACAGAACTGCAGACCCATACACAAAATGCGAAGCACAAGGTGACAACTATTCACATGTCAGCTTTAGGGAAATCCTCACAGCCTATGAGACTCTTAGCATCATTACTTTGAGTTGGCATTACTGGCCGCAGTTGGAATCAGCTTCCAGAAGAGATCAGATGTGCTAAAACAAAAAACCTTGCATCAAATTTAGCATGATGGGATCAGTAAGACAGTAAAAGCAGTATCCCCATGATTACTTACAAGCTCACATTAAGTGTAAATCCCAGTTTCCACCACCTGTCAAAACAGAACTGCAGACCCATACACAAAATGCGAAGCACAAGGTGACAACTATTCACATGTCAGCTTTAGTATGATCCTCACAGCCTATGAGACTCTTAGTTGCCTTGCCTTGATGTGTACTTTGTTGGATATAATTTACCATATTAGTAGCTGTGGGACAGGCATGCTTTTTAAAGCATCGGAGTCTTATTCAGGTGCAAAGAGTTTCATTAAAATGAAATCCGATGGATAGTGGGAGGCCCACTGTGCTCTCAGCTGGTGCAGTGTATATGGAGACGGGCCCAGTAGAGCAGAGGGATTCAGGATCCAGCTGGCATCAGTCAATAATTCATATCTGCCAAATCTCTTCGTGACCTTTTCCAGCGTTGTGCATGGCAATAGATGTGATGAAGCGCAGTGACATCCATTAGATGGAAATAAGGAGGCTGCATTGGGTCACTGTAGCGTACAAAAGCTGTGTTCCCTTCACAGTGCTCATTGCTCCCTACACACTCAGCAGGGGATATCTGTAGGAGTTAACATCACTGGACCAAATTTGCTCATTTAGAAAGCTCTAGATCATCACATAACATTTTGGTCACACAGATTAGGGGGTTTAATTATGATTATGTACTTTGCAAATGTAAGTACATACTCAAAACAAACATGCACATAAATTAATGTGTATATTTTTATAAATTAATTGCCTTATACTAATGTTGCTTCCTCTCATCTGTGAATATTGCGTGCTGCCTGACACCCTAGAAGCTCTCGCTACCCTCTGCTGCATATCAGAGCGTGTTCCAGCTCTCTTCTCCTCCATCACGCTCTAGCAGTCAGTCCGGCTCATAGTCTGTCGAGTTTGTACCCTCATCTAACACACTCTCAGCACTAAGAGGGAGGTTAGTCGAGGAAGCCTAGTGCCCAGATCTACGCAAAACGACATGCTTTTCACATTCATGAATGCTTTTAATCAATAAGTCATCTATATCTGCTGGTTCCTCCAGTGATGGCTGCTAAGTTGGACATTCATTCTGTTTAGTCTCATTGAAGTTAGACTTATAAGAACCAGAAAACGTTAAGCTGCACCAAAGCATGCAAACAACCTGCATTTTCTTATTAGGCTATATACTTTATTTGCTGAAATACAAAATAAAAAAACATAAGTTTTGCCACTTCCATCCATCCATCCACCCGTCCGTCCGTATATCATTGTTTATCAGTCCACCTTGTCTGTCACTCAGTCTGTCCATCCATATGTCTGTCTATCCATCTATCATTCGATCCGTCCGTTCATCTGGAAATCCATCCATCCACTCATTCAAACTTCAAGGTTTTTTCAAACTTTTTTTAAACTTACCTTAAAGGGATAGTTGTTTTCTTTACGCACAAAAAGTATTCTCGTAGCTTCATAACATTACAGTTGAACTACTGATGTCACATGGACTATTTTAACAATGTCTTTACTACCTTTCTGGGCCTTGAACATTTCAGTTGCGTTGCTGTCTATGCAGGGTCAGAAAGCTCTCGGATTTCATCAAAAATATCATAATTTGTGTTCCGAAGATGAACAAAGGTCTTACAGGTTTGGAACGACATGAGGGTGAGTATCCCTATCCCTTTAAAGGTGCAGTAAGCGATTTCTGAGAATGCTGTTGATATTTGAAATCACTAAAATAAACACGCCCCTACCCAATTCATCAAAAATATCATAATTTGTGTTCCGAAGATGAACAAAGGTCTTACAGGTTTGGAACGACATGAGGGTGAGTAATTAATGAAAGAATTTTCATTTTTGTGTGAACTATCCCTTTAAAGGTGCAGTAAGCGATTTCTGAGAATGCTGTTGATATTTGAAATCACTAAAATAAACACGCCCCTACCCAAAAGGATCAAGCAGGGTCACACCCCTATCTTGACAGCCCCACCCCCCAAATTCACATACATACTATGCAACACAGGCAACTCCCCCATCATGAGTGAACATGCCCCTTACTGGTGATTGGCTACAAGTTTGTTTTTGTGTTCGGTCCGATCCACTTTCAACAGCGTTTCTCAGAAATCACTTACTGCACTTTTAAAGGCTTTGTCAGGCCGACATTTAAAGTGGTAACTTTTTTTTCCAACTACAGTTGAATTTTTAAATTAATTTGAATTTCACTTACTTACATTCAAATTGTCCTGTTTTTTTCTCACTGTAATTTAAAAGGCATTCTTAATTCAAATAATGGCATTCAAACAAACAGATTGCAATTCGTTTGGTGTCTCTAGTAGGGATGTGCATCTCCATAATGAGGCCGATGCGATCTAGTTACTGTCCGCCTCTGGATGTGATGCACATCTTGATGCATAGCCAACGATACTAGGGGTGCTCCGATGAGGCCGATCACAGAAAGCAGTATCTGCCGATACCGATCACTGATACCAATCTTTTTAAAGCCTTAGTTCCATAAAGCAAATTTAACATAGGCCTAGATGCAACATTTCTCTCAGCTGTACCTTTTATAGTTAACAGAACAGATAGCAGAACATTAGAACATTATAATCTAAAATTGCTCTTTAAAGCATTAAAATAACTAAATTAAAAGTTAAAATCAC
>NW_015627891.1:1688484-1689593 GCF_001515625.1 Sinocyclocheilus rhinocerous | reverse complement strand
AAAATACATTTAGAAGTAGGTTTAAAATTGTACAGAAGACGCATTTAATGTCCAACAACAAATATTTTATCAAAAATTTATATTTTACACAGAATTATTGCACTACTATCCGTTTGCGCTCCATTTTAGCGTGCATGCGCGCAGCAGCACTTGTTTGCTCGCTAAGTCTCGCCCACTCCTGACAGCAAAATGGATATATTTGCATGACTATCTAACATTTACAGATGAAAAATATACCTGTGACATGTCAGTTATGCACTGAGGAAAACACAACGTCTCAAATGCATTAAACATCACAAATGTATTCGCTGTTTGCCATGGTGGATCAATTTGATCCATGATCGATTATTTTGTTTTCCATTGTTTCCATTGTTTTTTATGGAACCGCTTTAGCCCAGATTTATTTGTTAGGTTATTTCCGGTAAGGTTTTGGACTTTAATCTCCGCTTTTCTTAGCGTCTTTTATGAAACAGGCCTCGAATCTCTGTAGTGTTGTGATACACGGATTCACGCAACAGTAGCGGTGTTGAGAGCTAGAACGCACTTGAGAAACAAGTTTAGAGAGGAGAAATCAATCTACATATAAAATATTGGTCACAGATTATTGGTCACTTTCTAACTAATAAAAGTATAGTGCATCCACTAGTAATTATATATAAATAAAGCGGTTTTTACCGATAATCGTTAACTTTTATGCCGATGCATCGATGCGAATCTGTAAATCTTCCCATCCCTAGTGGTGTAGAAATCACACAAGTCATATGATGCGATTTCAATTTTTCCTTTCTCTTTGGAGTGTTACAAGCTCTTGGTGCATAAAGAAGATCTGCAAAGTTGCAAAGACTAAAGTCTCAAATCCAAAGAGATATTCTTTATAAAAGTTAAGACTTGCCCACGCCCTCCTAAAATGTCTCGTTTAAACACGCCCCCACATGTCTACGTCACTGTGTGGGAACATTTGCATTACACCGCCCAAATGTTCATGCAAAGAAAGGTGGCGTAACTTTTATTCTCGCTGTAGTATTGTTGCCGCCGCTGTCATGTCGTGAAGTCACTGTGTGCTTCGTTGTGAAAGCGAAACTACTTTGTTTGGCCTTCCAAAAGAGGAC
>NW_015627891.1:1685986-1688261 GCF_001515625.1 Sinocyclocheilus rhinocerous | reverse complement strand
GGCGTAACATTTCCGTCACACGCTTGAGGTATTCGGCCAATCACAACGCACTGGATAGCTGGCCAATCAGAGCACACCTCGCTTTTCAGACCGATGAGCTTTGTAAAAATCGACGCGTTTCAGAAAGGCAGGACATAGAGGAGAAACAATATTATACATTATTTGGAAAATAATGGTTTTTTTGAACCTTAAACAGCATAAACATTTTATTACACCAAATACACAAAATAATGTTCTTTTTAGCAACATCATATGACCCCCTTTAAACTTATGCACTGTAAAAAAAATAAATAAAAAAAAATGAGGAGAAACAATATTGTACATTATGTGGAAAATAATGTGTTTTTTTAACCTTAAACAGCATAAACATTTTATTACACCAAATAATGTTCTTTTTAGCAACATCATATGACCCCTTTAAACTTATGCACTGTAAAAAAATAAAATAAAACCTGTAGTTTTTACAAAATAATTTTGGCAACTGTGGTTGAATAATTTTGTAAAAATACAGAAAAACTGTAAAAACATTTACAGAACAAACTGTTCATTTTACAGTATAAAACTAATTTACAACCAATAAAATTTGAGTGTCAACTGCTATAAAATTCAGTAAGCATTTTACCATCCCAAAACAAGTACTACTGCCTCCAAGCGCTTCTGACAAAAGATAAGTCATTCATATTTTCATAGCAGTCTTAAAATACTTTAGTTTCGTAAATATTTCAGTGTTTTGGAACACATTTTTGGGAAGGGGATGCTTAAGTGGATGTTTGTCTGCTATATTTTTAACTGCCGTGTCTTGGGCAGGATTAGCCCATTAGCAGGCACACTTTAAAAGCGGTTTGGCTGACCTGCGTAATCTAAAACAAGACACATTGCTTATATGCATTGTTTGGTAACATGTCTGTGTTACTAATGCTCATGACACAGAGCTGGTGGTTGTCCCATTATGTCAAGCAATTTTCAAGGCCACTTTTATTTAAAGTCAAAGTGATCTCTGGCTGCTTCATGAAAATAATACAAACAACATTAATGACAGCAACAATACACCAATAGGTCACATACATTCCAGTCTACATACACGCATCAATTGAGCAAATGCACAGATGATGAAATGCTAATGGAGTTCTTTGGTTTAAATGCAAAGCAAATGATAGCATGGCAATGAATGGATGCACAGATGAAAGAATAGATGGATAGACTGGAGAAATGAGCGAGGTGGCTGGCACTTTATTTCCTCACTATGGTTGTGAAAACTGAAGGGCTCTTTTCCCTCCTCCAGCACCTTCTGCCCTGCTGTTCCATTTTCCTCTCGCTCTCATACATTGATTGGAACTCATGAATATTTCATTTCTTTTGTGAAAAAAAAAATCATTTTTAAAAAACGGCTCGACATATTAACAAGAAACTCTCTTGCTCCCTAATTTCAGAAAATAGGAACTTGAAGAAAATTAACTTGGAAAATAAAGGGTACTATAAGCTGACTTAAGGATGAGTTTACTAAACATTTGCGCAACTTTGCATGAATCTAGAAATCTAGTTTAACCAGGCGCTAAAAGCACTATGAAAATTGATCAAAAGTATATATGGCATTGAAAATAATGGCATTGATAATGTTACAAAAGATTTCTATTTCAGTTGAATGCTGTTCTTTCTATTAATCTAAGAATCCTAAAAAAAATGTATTATGGTTTCCACAAAAATATTAGGCAGGATAATTGTTTTCAACATTCAGCATGTTTCTTGTGCACTAAATCAGCATTTGAATGATTTCTGAATAATCACGAAACACTGAAGACTGGAGTAATGGCTGCTGAAAATTCACAGGAATTATATTTTAAAAATATATTAAAATAGAAAATTAATTTAAATTATAATATTTCACATTGCTACTATTTTTGCATCCTTTGTGAGACTATTAAACTTTTTTTTTTAAATCTTACCAACCCCTACCTTTTGAATGATAGTTTATAAGCTACATTTAGCTGTAATATAATATTTGTTCTTAGTGCATTTCCCCCTTAGTCTTTCAGGTTGAGGCTAGATCTAGTAGGGTTAGAAAAATCAGAAAAACCATGCCGACTCTCCAGTGTCACTCCAGAACACTGTTACTAGGCAGGTTTGACATTGGGTCATGGCCACTGACAAGAGAGGAGTTCAAGCAGGCTGCTGATAGAGGTAAAGCAAGCAAAGCTCATTTAACTATGATGGACTTATACTAGTCATCTTGTTGACATGGGTACCAATATTAGACAGATGATGATGATAGAAACCT
>NW_015627891.1:1681366-1685957 GCF_001515625.1 Sinocyclocheilus rhinocerous | reverse complement strand
ACTATTAAACTTTTTTTTTTAAATCTTACCAACCCCTACCTTTTGAATGATAGTTTATAAGCTACATTTAGCTGTAATATAATATTTGTTCTTAGTACATTTCCCCCTTAGTCTTTCAGGTTGAGGCTAGATCTGTAGGGTTAGAAAAATCTGAAAAAACCATGTCGACTCTCCAGTGTCACTCCAGAACACTGTTACTAGGCAGGTTTGACATTGGGTCATGGCCACTGACAAGAGAGGAGTTCAAGCAGGCTGCTGATATTCTGAGGTAAAGCAAAGCTCATTTAACTATGATGGACTTATACTAGTCATCTTGTTGACATGGGTACCAATATTAGACAGATGATGATGATAGAAACCTTCAGCAGAGGCTTATTGCTTTTAGATGAGTATGAGTCTGATATCACTGTACAGAAGAACTGCTATAGCCTTCCTCACAGGACTTTGAACAATTGTAAGTGGAACATTATTGGTCCTGACAGCCAGATGCCTCAATGTAAACATTCAGTAGTCTGGATAATTGCGATTTCATAATGTTCTCAAAAACCTGAATAGAGCAGATGTGCTGCTTTACAAAAGAGATCAAGCATCTAATGCCCTGTGTAGCAGAAACTTTCTCTTTGTGTCTTCCGCATTTCTCTCTTCCTTTTCTTTAGAAGGGCCCAGAGACTGATCCATAAAACATCCAAAGCCTCTCCTATTGCTAAACAGATGGTATATTTAATAAATGAAAACGTCTGAAGCTACAACACTGTGTAAAAAAAACAAAAACAATTTTCTCAGAACAGCAGTGAAACTCTTCTTTACCTTGAAACTTTCTCTACCTAGTACCTAAGATGGAAATTTTACTGCAATTCTCAGTGTCAAACCTTTGTTGTAAAATGTACCATTCAGGTACAAAATACTAGCTGAAAACTTTGCACTCTTTATTGGATTTGCACGTATCTTTGTCCTGATGTTTGTAATTTTCTTCTTTGATCCAACAAAAAAGCGAAAAGTGAAATCCCTGTTGATTTTTATGGTGGTTTAATGGTTAAAGCTCTGCAAAGGTTCAAGGTTCAAACCACAAAGAAAACAGCCAATGTGTTTTCTAAATATTTTCTGCAATTAACAAAATAAGTTCTGAGGTTTAAACCACAAGACCAAAAAAAAAAAAAACAGCCTAATAACTTTTCTGAATATTTTCTCCAATTGACAAAAGGTCTGAGGTTCAAAACAAAACAAAAAGCAAAAGAAAAAAAGAAAACAAACAGCCTATGTTTTCCGAATTTTTCTGCACTTGTCAAAACGTCTGAGATTCAAACCACAAAAGAAAAAAACAACAAAACTAATAAGCTTTCTAAATGTTTTCTCCGATTGACAAAATACTGTCTATAATGAATTACTACAATAATGAATCATCATATTTATGTACTTAGCAAAGTGACTTTATAAAATATATTTAATTATAATTAAGTATATTTAATTCAATTAAAATTTTAATGCCTGATGCCAAATTCAACACACTTAGAAAAACAAAAAAACAAAAAGAACAATAATTGCATTGATTTGAAAGACAATACAATGAATACAAATGCAACAAAAAAACAACAACAATCTTTTTTGAAAATGTGATAGCCTCAGCCGACCTTATCACCATATTTTGACTCATTGTCCCATAGCCTGTGTGGGACTTTCCCGTTGGAGGTTGTTCACTGTGAGGCAATTGTCTAATGAATTAGTTTCCTGACAGAAAGAGACCGAAACGTTTGGCCTGCGAAAGGGTCGTGCTGATTGCTTTGAACCCGGAGAGCCAAGTCAAATATGCGCTGCAGAATCACTTTGTCAAATCGGATGTGAAAGGTTAAGTTAAGCCGACCGTAGGACTAAACGCACCTCTCTGTCTGCATTATTTTCAGTGCTTCAATGAGTGGTGAGGCTGAAACTAACGCAGTGGACTGTTTTCAAATCACAGCTATAATCAAATCAGCACCACTGACTTCACAGTTACACAGAGCTACTGAATGAGTCATTTCTATCACGACCCGACTAGATTAGCACAACAAGAGAGCAAGGAAGCTGCAGACATAAAGTAATTTGTCATGATTGGTACGTAATATTGCTGTAGGCTGTTAAAACCAGGTAGCAAGGCAATATTTCAGCAGTTACACAGTGTGAACCTCACTGAGAATGTAATGCAGCTCATTTATCACAGAAAGAGGAAATATCATTTTAATAATGGACATGAACACCTTTGTCCAATTAATCAGCCCTAACAGCTAAATATTCAGTTTAGTTAATTAATTAACAATTTATCCAAACATGTGAACAACATGAATCCTTGATGAACTAAAAACTCCAGCGGATTCCATACTCCACAGGTTCAATCACTTATGACAAGGCTCAGATAGGATATCCATGCACAGAAAGCTCTTCAGTTTACCACAGAATCTGAATCAGCGCTACAATCAGAAAGTAGAACATATCCAATATATATTGCTATGTTTATTTATTTATTATTTAATATTTTGGCTCATTTCTTTTTTTTCCCAGCTACCATAATAGTGTACCTGGGGAGACCAGGGGTAAGTTTTTAAACACTTAATGGTCTTAGATACCAATGGTCTGCAAAACAGAGCACCAAGGATCTAATGATCATTGGGGACAACCTTAGAAATATTTATATATGTTTCATAATGGCTGCTATGCTCTTGCGTATTTCTTATACCAAAAGATGGCAGTTACATTAGTAATATTGTGCGAGTGAGTAAATAATGAAAATGGAAGGATGGATTCAACATTTCAATCCATTTAGCAGATTTCCCTCCAAAATTATGTAGAAAATCACCTGCGCAAAATATGATCGTGGTTTTGCGCAGCTTGTCTGTGAACAACGGCTCTGTGTAGTAAATGCTGCTCCACGTGAAAGCACGCATGTGTAGAGATTTACCGCTGATTACAGAACCGGCTTTACTGACGAGATGCGCATTAAATATCGTGCAGCCCTACCCCAAATTAAACAAATTCTGTCTGGACCTGCCCGCGAGTAAAACGTCAGTCTTTTTTCTTATCTAGGCTTCTCTTTTGCTCAGAATGTGGCCTAAATATTCTTAAACATTCTTCTCAGGCACAGTGGGTCACACATACAGTACCTGTCCAGATCTTGACTCCTTGCGACCCTACAGGGCAGAGATTAGTTCACTGCTAATTGTAATTCACTAAATGTGTTAAATCCCACAGCAGAGCCATGTGCCGTATCTCTCTTTTATCGGTCACTAAATGATGCGAGTCAAAGGCCACAAGTAAAGGCAGAAAGAATGAGGCCATGAGGAAAAAACAGGTTCCTCCTCAAAGCTTAGGAGGTTACAACAGCCAAAACAAAATCCCAAATGGGATATCTTAAACTAAAATGTCATTATATTTTGACAACAAAGTTTTATTACTGCTAAAATTGAACACTCTGGAGGGGAAGGTGTTTGGATATAAAATGCAGAATTGCATATTATAGCTTATGAACAAAATGAACAATTATTAGTGTATGAATGAACTCACTGAAAATGCAGACAATTCCTGACACAGTTATCCAGGCATCATTATAAATAAATGACTTCCAGCTGCTTTGTCACTACAAACAGCTGTCAGTATGAACACCCCCTTACATATACCTTAATAGGCTATACTTGATATGAAAATATCAGTATAAGTAACCTATTAAGTATTAGAAAATCAGTTAAAATAGATGAATAGTCAGAAATGAGGTTTGCTTTGATTGATCGATGCTTAACCCATACTTGTATAATCCTTTGTCAACACTATGAAAAGCCTGTTTTAAAAAAAAATGCAAAGAATTGATAAAATGAGATGCAACATGCTCTTCCTGTGAGGAAACGTATCCGTCTATGATATGAGAATCACGGAAACACAGAGAATCATCTGTCTGATGAGATCTAAGCTGGCAACACCATCATATATAGCAACATCATGAATTTTAATGAAATATTCTCCTGTGGAAAAAACCTGAAAGAAATGTCAAAGTCTGAAAGAAAGATCTCAGAAGGAAAATCTTGAGGGTAATTCAATTTTGAGGTGTCACTGCCTTCTTCGACCTCAATGCAAATCATCGGATATTTTTAACTCGATTAATTTTTTGTAATTTTCCATTTTGTGTCTGCCTCGTTTGCAGATAATAAAATAAAATACAATAATAAAATAAAAATCTAAAATAATAAAATATTTTGTTTTATAAAACAAAATAGGTTAACCTAAATTATTATTATTTATAAAGTCTCAAACTGCACGTCTTCAACTAGTTCAAAATGCTGCTGATAGATTCCTTCATAATAGCGTAAAAGCGCTCGTATTACTCCAATTTTGAGGACCCTTCATTGGCTGCCTATTAAATGTATACACACATACTCTCACATACTTACATTCTCCTTACACATACATATATTTCTACTCTCACACACATACATTCTCCTTACACATGCATACATTTCTACTCTCACACACATACATTCTCCTTTCACATACATATATTTTTGCTTTCACACACTTACATTCTCCTTTCACATGCATACATTTCTACTCTCACACACACATACATTCTCCT
>NW_015627891.1:1678843-1681343 GCF_001515625.1 Sinocyclocheilus rhinocerous | reverse complement strand
GAGTGTCTATTTACACTAAGTGCAAATAGCCCGCCTTGTTGATAGAGGCTATTTACAGTAGCTCCACCCACAAATGTGTTATAGGGATAGTCAACACTATAAAAGACAGCAGGTAATCATCAGCTTTAGTGGCGTAGATGGTAAAGTGCGCACCGTGGTCTTTTTGACGCGATCGACTCGGGTTCGAATCCGCCTTTTACCGAACTTTTTTTCTTCCTTTTCAAATCTCATATCACATCAGAAAGGCATTTATTTTCAATAAAAATGAAGGAAACAATAAAAAAGTTGAAGATAAAGTATCGGGTAGGGTTAGGGAGGGCTTTATTGTCCCAATAAGGTGGCATCCATTTAATAACAATGAATTTGTTCTGTCTGGTTCAGTATTTTCTCTGCTTGCGCGACTATTAATTAGTATTAATTAGTCTTGCATCTGTCTTAAAGATAATATATCATGATGATCACTACGTTTGGGTTACCGAATTGCATCCTGTCAGGAATAACCTGCCTGCGCTGTTTTTAACCTGGTCATTTTTTATTACTGTCAGTTATGCTGGCATTGCCAGATATTGAAAAACAAAACAAAACAATCTAAAAATAAATAAACCGCAATGAGTCCAAATCTTGAGTTATGGAAATAATATAAAGATATCGCTGTCCCTAACTTGCAACCTCCCACGTTATTCACTTATTATTCACCTAAATTAAGTGGGGGGTGGGGGGGGTCAGCGAATTTGCAATATATATATATATATATATATATACACACACATGTATATATATACACATGTATGTATATGTATATATATACACATGTATGTATATGTATGTGACATCCAAGTGAAAGATATAACACCAACATGTCAGAAAAAATTAAAAAAAAACAGAATCACCGAGTTGGAAAATGGATCACCCCCCTCTTAAAAATGACTTGTAAACTCAATCAGGTGCAGCTAATCAACTTCTCAATGGCACACAAAGTCATGAAACAAATCAACAAACAATCAATCAATGGGTGGCAAGGCACTAAAAGATCTCCGGGATAAAGTTGTGGACAGGCACAAGTCAGGAGATGGATACAAAACATTTTTTCAAAGGCTTTATCAATGCCTAGAAGCACAGTGAAGTCTATTATTAAGAAGTGGAAGGTATTTGGTACAACAACTCCCTGGATCAGGACGTCGCTCCAAACTGGATGAAAGAGATAGGAGGAAACTGGTCAGAGAGGCTACCAAACTCCTCAAGAAAGGCCACATGCAGTCACGACTGAGCTTTTCCAAAACACACCTTGAAGATTCTGAGGCAGATGAGACTAAAATTGAATTATCTGGCCTCATCACCAAACGATATGTCTGGCAGAAATGCAATACAGCTCACCATACAAATAACGCAATTCCTACAGTAAAGCATGGACGTGGTAATATGGGGGTGTTTTCTCTGCAGCATGGACTAGGGGTTGCACAGACTAGTCGACTTTAATGCTCTGCCATGACACTTTAAGCTTGACGTCGACTAGTCGCTGGTCCTATATAGGGGGCAACAGGATAAGAAATCTTTGAAGTCCACATTTACGTTCCGTTTCCAACCAGTTAAAATGACAAATAAATGCATACTCCGAAAGCGCTCCACAAGACATGTGTGATTATACCATCTGGATGCTCGGAAGTGAATGGGAGAATGCACATATTAAACATTTTATTGTACAGGTAAGTTAATCACCTATATTATGCGCTGCTGCATTGTAACGCACACACACTACAGACAGTAGCTTGTACAGTAGCTTGTACATCACACGCAGATCGCGAGCGAGAGAGACGCTGTACAGGTAGAATTAATTAAGAAACTGTTCTTGTGCCTGGCTGTCCTGGTATTTGCAGCTCTGAAGCACCGGCCAGATGGCAAAAGTTCAAAAAGGGGATAATAATGCTCTGCCATGACACTTTAAGCTTGACGTCGACTAGTCGCTGGTCCTATATAGGGGGCAACAGGATAAGAAATCTTTGAAGTCCACATTTACGTTCCGTTTCCAACCTGTTAACATAACAAGTAAATGATGCGCTGCTGCACTGTAACGCACACACATAGGCTACAGACAGTAGCGCGTACATCACGTGAGAATCATTCAGTAGCGCGGAAATGTATTGTCAACACTGTTCTGTAATTTCTCAATAATATAGTTTAGAAACTAAAAAGTTCTAGCATATATTTCTTAGTAACTAAAACCCACAGCTTCATTATTAGTAGAGAGACGCTGTACAGGTAGAATTAATTAAGAAACTGTTCTTGTGCCTGGCTGTCCTGGTATTTGCAGCTCTGAAGCACCGGCCACATGGCAAAAGTTCAAAAAGGGGATAACTTGGATGTGAGGGATCCAGAGTGATTTTCTGAGCCCTTTTCCTCACTCTGGATGTATACAGTTCTTGAAGGGTGGGCAGGGGAGCACCAATAATCCTTTCAGCAGTCCGAACCGTTCTCTGTAGTCTTCTGATGTCTGATTTTGTAG
>NW_015627891.1:1671278-1676170 GCF_001515625.1 Sinocyclocheilus rhinocerous | reverse complement strand
GAGATGAGGTAGATGAGGTAGAATTGTTTATGAGGTAGATTGTCTGGGGAAAGAAACTGTTCTTGTGCCTGGGACCAAGATTATTCGGTGCTCTGTAGCGCCGACCAGATGGCAAAAGTTCAAAAAGGAGATGGCTTGGATGTGAGGGATCTAGAGTGATTTTCTGAGCCCTTTTCCTCACTCTGGATGTATACAGAGGGTGGGCAGGGGAGCACCAATAATCCTTTCAGCAGTCCGAACC
Organism: Sinocyclocheilus rhinocerous; assembly: GCF_001515625.1. Classification (NCBI taxonomy): domain Eukaryota; kingdom Metazoa; phylum Chordata; class Actinopteri; order Cypriniformes; family Cyprinidae; genus Sinocyclocheilus; species Sinocyclocheilus rhinocerous. The sequence continues at coordinate 1,675,929 of NW_015627891.1, read as the reverse complement.
GTTCTCTGTAGTCTTCTGATGTCTGATTTTGTAGCTGAACCAAACCAGACAGTTATTGAAGTGCACAGGACAGACTCAATGACGGCTGAGTAGAACTGTTTCAGCAGCTCCTGTGGCAGGTTAAACTTCCTCAGTTGGCGAAGGAAGTACAAACTTTGTTGGGCCTTTTTAACAATGGAGTCGATGTGAGTGACCCACTTTCAGGTCCTGAGAGATGGTGGTTCCCAGGAATCTGAATGACTCCACTGCAGCCACAGTGCTGTCTATGATGGTGAGTGGGGTAGTGCAGGGGGGTTTCTCCTGAAGTCCACTATCATCTCCACTGTTTTGAGCGTGTTCAGCTCCAGGTTGTTAAGACTGCACCAGACAGCCAGCTGCTCAACCTCTTGTCTGTAAGCAGACTCGTCGCAGTCCTGAATGAGACCGATGACTGTAGTGTCGTCTGCGAACTTCAAGGGCCTGACAGAGAGGTCTTTAGAGGTGCAGTCGTTGGTGTACAGGAGGAAGAGCAGTGGGGAGAGAACACATCCCTGAGGGGCACCAGTGTTGGTGGAGCGGCTGTTTGACAGGAATTTCCCCAGTCTCACTAGCTGTTGCCTACCTGTCAGAAAGCTGGTGATCCACTGACAGATAGAGCTAGGGACAAAGAGCTGGGTTAGTTTGATCTGGAGGGATGTTGGAATGATGGTGTTGAAAGCCGAACTAAAGTCCACAAAAAGGATCCTCACATAAGTCCCTGTTTTGTCCAGATGTTGCAGGATGAAGTGCAGTCCCATGTTGACTGCATCATCCACGAACGTAAGCAAACTGCAGGGGGTCCAGTAAGGGTCCAGTGATGTCCTTCAGATAAGCCAGAACCAGTTTTTCGAACGACTTCATGACGACAGACGTTAGAGCCACAGGTCTGTAGTTGTTAAGTCCTGTTATCTTGGGTTTCTTTGGAATGGGGATAATTGTGGAGCGTTTGAAGCAGGAAGGGACTTCACACAACTCTAGAGAAAAATGAGCTGTTATAGAAGCAATAGCCATGTGGGCAGCGCTGTGTCATATGCCACTGATGTGCACAAGGTGTTCGAGTCTCAGCTCAAGGTGATGATACATGGGGCAACTTTTTGAGCAATGTTGCAGGGCAAAGTCGCCGAGCAATCTTGCTTGGGCACTTTCCCATTTCCCATTCCCATTCTATTTTCTAACTTCGATACTTTAGATCGAAATTTGTATCATCACCTTCAAGGTTCAGGCTTATTTGTTCATTAATGACATCATCAGCGACTATTCGACATTGACTCGACTTTCATCACATAAATTTTGACTTAAAAAAATCTGAAGTCGTTCCACCCCTAGCACGGACTGGGGCACTTGTCAGGATAGAAGGAAAAATGGATGGGGCAAGTCTAGATGGGCAAAGTTAGAGACAAATCCCAACAGACTACAGGCTGTAATTAAAGCAAAAGGTGGTTCAGAAAAATACTGATACAAGGGGCTGATCCTTTCTCCAACTCAGTGATTCTTTTTTATTATTTATTTATTTATTTCTGACATGTTGGTGTTATATCTTTCACTTGGATGTTATAAGTTGCACTGAGTAAATACAGCTGGATAAAACAAAAACTGTGTCCGTCTTCACTTCAGGCTGCAAGTTGTGTTTACTTGTTATATCTTTGACTAATATTTAAATTTGTTTGATGATCTGAAACGTTAAAGTGTGACAAACATGCAAAAAAAAAAAAAGAAATCAGGAAGGGGGCCAACACTTTTTCGCACCACTGTGTATATATATATATGGATGGATATTTTTATAATAGAAGGAAGTCGTGCGGTAACTCTTAAAGTAAGATGCATGAAACTAAATATTCTTTAACATTCTTTCTTGTATTTTTGTAGTTTTTATTGGTTTTCAGATATAAAAGTCCCTTTGTGACTTACATCATCTAAAGATTTTGGCCCCTCAGGTCAGGCAATTGAGGTCAGTAGTTGCTGAGCTACTAATTCGAACATTTTGAAATGTGCCTCAGATTGCAGCATGACACAGTTCCTCAAAAGTAATGAATAAATCATAAACAGCAATGACATGGTGGGAGGACTTCCCTGCTTCTCAGAAACCCCAGAGAATCAATTAATCCTGATTACCAGCTCAACCATTTCCAACATCGCTCTCCAAGAGGAGTACATGAGCCAAAGCATCAATATATATATGGATGGTATAATAGAAGGAAGTCGTGCGGTAACTCTTAAAGTAAGATGCATGAAACTAAATATTCTTTAACATTCTTTCTTGTATTTTTTTAGTTTTTATTGGTTTTCAGATATAATAGTCCCTTTGTGACTTACATCATCTAAAGATTTTGGCCCCTCAGGTCAGGCAATTGAGGTCAGTAGCTGCTGAGCTACTAATTCGAACATTTTGAAATGTGCCTCAGATTGCAGCATGACACAGTTCCTCAAAAGTAATGAATAAATCATAAACAGCAATGACATGGTGGGAGGACTTCCCTGCTTCTCAGAAACCCCAGAGAATCAATTAATCCGGATTACCAGCTCAACCATTTCCAACATCGCTCTCCAAGAGGAGTACATGAGCCAAAGCATCAGCTAGTCCAGTATGCAATATTTATCAACTAGATTTCTACATTTTCAAATGAAAATGTTAGTGGTGCTTGCCCGTGTGTTGGTTGCTAAGGTATTCTGAGCACATCTAGCGCATTTCTAAGCCGCCTTTCTTCCCTCATAGCTAAAATTGTGTGCACATTTTTGGATTTATTCTGGCACGTAGCATTTCATTAAATTCAAAATTAATGAAACCTGGTTCAAGCAAAGAGATTCTCATGTGCCAAATGAACAACCTGTTTTTCATCATTTCCAATCAGCTTTTTTTCCTGTGTCTGGCCACTGTAACTTTTGTGGTGTGAAACGGAGCTGAATTATTGAAGGGAAAGAAAAGATCCTTCTCAGAAGAAAGTAAAACTGCTATGGCAGCCAGCAAAGTGCAACTCGAGAGAGCTCAAATCATGAAACTTTTACTACTGTACTTACTCCAAACAAATGTGCATCCACTGCTTTCCACAAACACGGTACAAAATAAAGCCTGAAGCATTTAAATGAAGTACATTTACATTACATTTAGTCATTTAACACTTAAATGAAGTAATGTTGGATCTTCTAAACAATTGTTCGGTGGAAAGTGATGCTTAACCTTCAAACCAAATCTTATGTGAGCTTTTCATTTTATGAGGATTGCAAATTTTCAACATCTAAATACAGTCTAAATATAGTTCTAGCAATAAACAAATTAAATCCTAAATTTAAAATTCAAAATTAAAGAAAAACAACTGCATTTAAAGTAAACTAACTTTACAATAAGGATATATACTGTGTAAACATTAGTTAATGCAATAGCCAACACAAAATAATAATTAATACATTAACAGCATTTATTAATCTAGGTGTTAATTTATACTAACATTGGTAATTTATTATGAAAAATAGCATAAGTTAACATTAACCTAAATTAAGGTAAATCCTAAAGGCTGTAAATGTTTTGGTTCACGATACTTTATGCATTAGATAAAGCTGGTGAATTGAATCTTATTGTAAAGTGTTACCACCTAATATTTCTTAGTGATTAAAAATATTGGTAGCACTTTATTTTACAGTCCTGTTCCACATGCACTGTACATACTATGTACTTATTATTGTGGTTATAATAATGGGTAATAACTAGGCACTAACCCTGAACCTACCCCTAAACCTAACCTTAACCCATGTACAGCAGTTACCTTATAAACTACCAGTACTTTCTTACACATTGTAAGTACACGCAAGTACACATTCTGTAAAATAATCTGCAATCAAAATATTTGTTTTTCTTACATTGTCAACATGGTTGAGCTTGGAATTTACTTGGAGACAGTCAAGAAGGTCAAGCCAAAAACATACAAGTGACCTTAAAATGCATCTTTTTTTTTTACTTAACATGATAAGTAGTTCTACTCTTAAACCACACCCTGACAGAATGATTTATTCAAAAGAAACAAAAAAAATATAACGAGAGAAATTTTCAGCATTTGAGTAATCACTTTTCTCTTACAGGACAGTCATGGTGCCTCAGCAATATTCAGGATTTAGTGGTTAAAAACAGGTTCTTCTTTTGGGCAGTTATCTCCAATTAAACCTTCACTTTGATTAATTGCATCTGCAGGGTAAAGTTTCTTAGCAGCATGGCATGGGTCAGTGCAAGGCCGATTCTGAGCTCAGAGGGTGGGCATGCTGACTCCAGTCTGACCTCAGACAAGATATATAGAGACCAACAACAACTGCTCCATCTCTGCACCCTATAACATTATTAATAGCTTCCACTTTTGGCCTGAACATTTTCCAAAGGGCACAGCAGTACATATATAACACACTGACAACAGATTTTCTTATTGGTTTCATTTTATTGGAGAACGGAAAAAAACATTCACATTAAAAGGATTGCTGTATTAGAACTCATAAATACGGTCTACAACATAATGATTTTTGAATAATGTAATGTTATATAATCTAAATATAAATTATAATAAAAAATAATATAGAATAAAGTGTGTGTGTGTGTATCCGTGTATGTATATATGTGTATATACATATATATATATACATATATGTGTGTGTG
>NW_015627891.1:1668566-1670781 GCF_001515625.1 Sinocyclocheilus rhinocerous | reverse complement strand
AACCTGGCGTTACGTTTGTATGCCCGCCCGGTCTGTTATGTTCTCGTGCTCCATTTAGGCGCGCTGCATTCTGATTGGTTCGGATAGCATATCCGAAAATAGAAAATTAGAAATCGAAAATTAGAAATCGCGCACGCTCAAATCACGATTTTATGATGATTTCGATTAATCGCACAGCCCTAGTGTAGTGTAGTGTAGTGTAGTTTAGTCCATACAGTGAAAGTCATTGGGGTCCAATTACGTTTACACCCCAAAATTTTTCAAAATGTTTTCTGTGAACACAGAACAAAGAAAGTCATCCATGTTTAGAACAAATTAAGTGTGAGTAAATGATGGTTGTTGGGTGAAGATCATTTTTGAAGAAGACTTCTTTATTTTGCAGCTCATTCTGGTCAATTTCAGCCTAATTAGACTGGAAGAGAAAAGAGAAAGTTTGTGTCAGAGCAGGTAAATCTGCAGTAGATGAAACCGGAAAAAAAAAAATGCATCAAACGGAGAGAAAAAAAGAAAAAGAAAAAAAAAAAAAACGCAACCTAGTAACTGCTAGAAACAATAATTTTACAATTAAAACTTTTCTATTGAACATTGTTAATACTAGTCTTCGTTCACTCAGTGAGATTCTTGTAATTTTAGCAAAAAAGTCGCAAGCCCTTCTGTTCAAACAGTAAAGCAACAAAATATAAGAGTTCATTTTATGTTGTGTATCAAATTCCAGACAAACATTGTTTTAAATGCAAGTGATAGAATAAACCAGACTGTGTCAAGCTACGAGAATACTTTTTGTGCGCAAAGAAAACAAAAATAAGGACTTTATTCAACAATTCTTCTGCCACGAGTTGCCATCTACCGCCATTATCGAGAGTAACACGACTGCTGACGTAGAACACGCATGCACTGCATTAAAACTATATATAAAGAAAACAAATAAAAATGACAAGCAAAATAAAATAAAATTTAAGTGAAAACAGACAATATAAAAATATAATTCAAAATATTAACAATAACTAATAGTATATCAATGATACTAAAACTGACCTGAATAAAACTACTTAATTTAGTTACTTTATTTGTTATCTTTCCCAAGGTAACATTTCAGCCATCCCAAAATATGAAAGAATGGAAATTAATCCTGTTACAGTATCTTTTTTACAGTACATAAAGCTTTTTCATGTCAAAATACGATGCAAAAGTTTGATTGCTCATGATATAGCACTATTTGGATGTATTGCTGGCGTAGGTGTTGTTTTGTGAGTGAATACTCATTACATTCAATCATAAACTGTATTAATGACCCCCAGAGATATAAACAAGATGTACTCTGAGTTATGCAATAGGATATTAAGTGATGTTTCATTCAGGTTTTTTTTTTATAGCGCTTTTCCCAATACACATTGTTTCAAAGCAGCTTTACAGAAAATGCATGTGTATACATTACAATTTAGAGTGATCTGATAACAGTGAATAAAACCAGTTCATTTCGATGATGACACCAGGGTGTTTTATTTTTTCCTAAAACACTAAATTGTACTAGAATAGCTCATTCTGAACACTTTCCTGAACACCTATTTTTAATTATACACTCTACAATTTTCCTGAGCCATGAGGTCATTGCTTGCAATGACAAAAGATCGAATTTTATGTAATTTGATCCATTATTTAATAATTTTTTATGTCACATATCTTAAAATATGTTCTAGTTTTACATATGTTTTGAATATGTTATAAAAGACTAGCTTATGATTTTCAGTTTCATTGAAGGTGATTAAATGCATAGTTTTTCAAATAAATGAACATTTGATTGTAAAAATCAACCTATTTAAGGGGACTATAATTGGCAAAAAGTTTGGTATAATTAACATGCACATGATTTTTAAATATGCTTTTTAAAGATGGCATGAAATGAAATTTCACGGTCTACTTTCTAAATGCAAATTTCATTTTGAACAATGTATCGGTGCACAGGTTTCCTTTTTTATTACCTTGTAATGTTTAAATCAAAATGTCATAACTGGACTTTTTGGTGAAAATGATTTCATTCTAAAATCAATCATTCAGTTCACTTTTTTTGTTAAAGGGGGATGTAACGATTCACTCAACTCACGATTCGATTCGCGATTTTGATTTCACGATTCGTTTCGATTCACGATTATTATAATTTTTTAACAAAATGAGATTTAAAGGGGTCATATGATGCAATTTCATTTTTTCCTTTCTC
>NW_015627891.1:1656476-1668366 GCF_001515625.1 Sinocyclocheilus rhinocerous | reverse complement strand
CCACTGATTTCTAGTTGTGTCCTCTTTTGGAAGACCAAACAAAGTAGTTTCGCTTTCACAATGAAACACGCAGCGTCTCCACAACATGGCAGCGGTGGCAACAATACTACAGCGAGAATCTAAGTTATGCCTTCTTTCTTTGCGTATACATTTGGGCGGTGTTATGCAAATCTTCCCACACGGTGACGTAGACATGTGGGAGCGCGTTTAAACGAGGCGTTTTAGGAGGGTGTGGACCAGTCTTAACTTTTATAAAGAGTATCTCTTTGGGTTTGAGACTTTAGTCTTTGCAACTTTTGGGATCTTATCCATTCACGAACAGCTTGTACCACTCCAAAGAGAAAGGAACTTGAAATCGCATCATATGACCCCTTTAAGTGTTGCTACTTCTGGCCTGCAGACTGTGTTACGACATTGACCAACAGGGCTTAACTGGAAAGTGATAAGCCAAACCTTGACCCTTTGGTGCATAAATATGTACATCATTCAAGCCCTAAAATGCAATACAACTCTCCTCTTTTAAAAGAACAAGACATGGTGTAACAAGCTCAAACTAAATAATTTTTCTCCCCCTGTAGTGTGCAGTCAGTCCTGAGCCTGTTTTCAGCCATCATAACGTGCCCAGAAGCACAATGTCCAAATTTGTCAGGTCTATCCGCAGCAGTGTATTTAATCTCACAGTTTTATCCCTGAACTTAACAGCAGCTAGCCAGCAAATGTAGGTTAACTTTAGTCAGCATAAATCAAATGCCTGTGAGCAAGCTTTCATTTTTCTATTTATATGACCTTACATCATCCTCATGTTAACCTGTGTGTGGTTTCTCTCGCTCTGTGTGAACACCGCATGGACTGACTCGGTTCAGAAAATTTACACACCGCGTGCACAGTATAGTTATGCTCCCATTTGGACTCCAGCTGTAATTTTACTTTCTCTTGCATTTATCAATTATCTCAGTTCTCACTAAGGAAAATCTCCTTTGTTTAAAATGCATGGCCCCATTTAGAAATCATGCACTTGTTAATTATTCAAACTAGTTTTCCTTCACTGTGCAAGCTAAATGGCACACATTAGCTGCACATTTGACAGTTCTGTTACAGTGACATTCGAACAGAGAATGATTTCCTTTTCAAATGACAGCTTTATGTGTGGCACAGGGTATAAAGGACATCCCACTACAAAGACTGCTGGCTGTGCCCAATTGTGATCCGATTTGAAGTAAACCTGATTTGAAGCAATGCTCTGGGTTCAACATGATAATCTTCGTTTTGTTCATCATGATAATCCTCACAAAAGAAGGCAACTATTGTCAATTTTGAAGCCTCAAGTAAAATGCTAAACATAGGCTATTCAATGTCACCATAACTAAGCTTCCGACAACTCTTTCAGTCTGTATTTAAAAAAAAAAAAAAAAAAGTTTGAATCAAAATAGTTTGCAAGAGCATGATTATAAACAACAAGGCTATGAGTAAATGAGTTTACCTACAGTGTGTGATGACGTTTAATGTCTCAGAAAACCTCTGTAGTCCCATTTACTTGTTAGCAACATTTTTTTTTCTATAAGTAAAAACTTTAAAAAAAAAAAAATTTAAATCACAAGGGTCTATTACATGATCTTGTGTTAAAGGAATAGTTCACCCAAAAATGAAAGTCCATAATCCATAATATTGCTTTCTCCATTGAAATCGTCCTCTCTGAATCAGGAGAGAAATCTGCACAGATCAAGCACTGTTTACGAAGCAGTTTAAACAAATACGTCAGTGGATTTAGATGTGAGAGGACAACAGGGGATGGACATTATTATGGATTATGGACTTGTATTTTATCCAGAAATAATGGTTTGATGTTATAAAAAAAAAATATTTGTTAGAAACGCACAGCTTTTTGCTTCACAATACATTAATTGATGGACTGAAGTCATGTGGATTTTTATCGGCTGTTTGTTTTCTAATTCTGACGGCACCCATTCCCTACTGAGGAATTCGATGAAACTCCCTCAGGCCATCAAAGATGTAGATAAATTTGGAGTAAATTTTCAGCAATTTTTTTTGGGGGGTGAACTATTCCTTTAACAACAGACCTTATTTCAGCCATTTAAGCAAATATGCATTCAAAAAACCTATTGACTTCGGGATGATGGAACTGGAAGTGCTAAAATGCGGACACATTTCTGGGTTTTGGCCTACAAAAATACAAACTCTGCAGCATTATATTATATTAAACACTTTAATTAATATACAGCATTTTACTAATTAATGTGTTATTTGAGCTGTGAAGTCCTTTTAGTAATGGAACTACTGTCTAACTACTGGAGATGAAGATTAATTTAGCCCAAATTACTTTGAGATCATCTGCCGCAAACACGGTCAATAAAGTTTAACCATGAAATTTCTAAGCAAATTTGTCCTTGAAACAAAAACACATAAAATATGCAAAACTCCAGCCAATCAGAGGACAGAGTGTCAGCAAGCACATTGTAATTTTAATTTATTAATTTATACATTAATGTATAAAGTACATTAATTTTAGATATTGCCATTGATTGCTTTCTTACGAACAGAGGTTTGACTGCGTATTTCAACCTCTGATTATAATGATGACGCCTCCAGTCATAACACAGGCCCATACCTTCAACCAGATCTGAACGTGCATTAAACACTGGCAGCCGGCAGGTGAGAGAACGCAGCATTAGTGTTTTCATGAGCACTGATTCTATTCATTGAGACGGAAATAAATATTTTCATGAATGCATAATATGTTGCTCTGAGGTCAGCAGATTGAAGGTTTCATGTGTAATTACTGGTAAGCAGAGAAATTAGTTCATACGCTCAGTGGTAGGAAATACAAATGCACCTAGTGATCCTATTTGCATAAAATACCAGATGCTGTGAGCGCTTTCACTCCATCAAGCTAGTGTTTTCTTGTATGTTCTACAGGCGTCTTGACCATGAATGGCTCTTTATGCAGATAAAGTACCCAAGTGCCAATTACGAGAATGCAGGAGGAGTATGTGTAATCAATCATTAGTTTAATTTCAGGTCTGTAGTTTATGTAATTAGCATAGTAACAATTACAATATTGATCATGCGATAATTACATCACTGCCATCTTGTAAAAAAATCTCAGATAGTTCAACAGTAGCAGAGTAAACTACAATGATGAGCAGCTGTTAAAAAATAAGTAAAAAAGAAATCCCTTTTTATTAAAATAACGGTTAACACAAAATTAAAATTCTGTCATTATTCACACACAAACACCATAATAATAGTCCATATATTAGTTTAAGTGTTCTAAAGGCATCCATTTGAAACAGGCACAAATTTAATGGAACAGTAAACCCAAAACTTAACATTGGGTGTTATACTTTTTGAGAAGTATTTAAAACGCTTTATGAATAAATTGAAATGAAATGTAACAGCATTAACAACTAACAGCTGACGACTTTTCCACATTCTTCATTAATAGTTTTTCTCTCAACATTTAAACGGGCTCGTATAACCCCACTTAAGAAACCCACTCTTAACCCAACTCTTTTAGAGAACTACAGACCTGTTTTCCTTCTACCTTTCATTGCAAAAACACTTGAACGAGTTGTGTTCAACCAAGTCTCTGCCTTTCTCACACAGAACCTCCTGGACAGCAAACAATCTGGCTTCAGAAGTGGACATTCGACAGAGACTGCCTTGCTCTCAGTTGTTGAAGCCCTAAAACTGGCAAGAGCGGCTTCCAAATCTTCAATACATATCTTGCTGGATCGGTCCGCTGCTTTTGATACGGTGAACCACCAGATTGTACAACAGGGCAAAATTATCGCTTGTGACAAAAGAAGCAAATTAGCGGTTAATCTCCTCCATTGCCATCCTATGGGATTCTCATTAGCCTGACATTGTGCCCACAGCGGGAAGCAAATGAGATGTCATGCAACCTGGAGCACAAAGTTCTGAATGGTCCAGTGATAAACGAATCATTAAAGAAGAAAAAAAAAAACTTGACTGAGCATTTCTGAACCATAGTATAAAGCGTTTAAGAAACATTATCCAATGTAAACTGAGGACTCGTTATGAAGCCAAATATTAATATTATTATTGTTGCTCATACATGATTTGAACAAATATCTAATCCTTAAACCCTGGTGAGTAACTTGTGTATCATTTGTGCTCAGACTGCGCAGCTTGAGAAGTGTGCTACTACTTTTCAGAGTGAAAAGGTTTACCACCAGCCAGGCAATATAAATGGACTCAAGCTATATCTAGACACCAGAAGATCATAAAACCTTATAGGCTCTTTTGACTTGGACCAGTAAGTCACTAGCTAGTATCCAACTAGCAATGCCCTGACAACCACTCACAACACTAGCATACAAACAACAAAAACAAATAAATAAAACACTAAGCATTATAATAAATAAGTATAAATAAAAATTATAAATAATGAATAATAGATGATAAAGGCATTTATAATGTTACAAAAGATTTATATTTCAAATAAATAGTGTTCATATCGATATCGGAATTATATCGTATCGACCGAAATTAAGAAATATATCGTGATATCAATTTTGGCCATATCGTCCAGCCCTATGTGGACGAAACGCCTATACGATACAAAATTTACGCGTATACAGTTAAACGGATCTCCGTGTGGACGGGGTCTCAATCAACTCTTGCACCACTTGCGTTACATATTCAGAAAATGTAACCATCTAGTCTTATCATGCAGCTCTTAATGAGGGTCATGTTTTAATCGAAGTCCGCTATTTGTTAGGACATTCATTACAAAGACTTTGAAACATCAGTCATGTGTTTGAAAAGCAGGCTGGTGGTAACAAACACGTGTCAGTGAACTACTTCAAATACACAAGAATGAAAGAAGACTCCTTGCTGAGAGATGTTCATATGCAAAATCCTACTGTGGCTACTTCTTATAAGCTACACTGCATACTTGTCCTTTTCTCTGACCTCGATCTCTCTGTGCTGCTCTGTATTACCATAGTAACAGACTGAGACAAAGATCAGGCCTGTATAAATGCATTCATCCAAAGAATAATGAATGTACCGGCCAAGCTTGTTAGTGTTACCAGACAATGCATTTGTCTTAGAAACTATCTGTCAAATTTTGTCATACAGACACACAATTATCAGAGAGCTGAGGATGGGGAAATTACAGCAGTGGTTCTCAACAGGGGGTCAGGGCCAAATAGGAGACTTAAGCATCTTCTGCTGCAAGTTAAATAAAATAATCAATTTAAAATTTAAATGATACTAAAATAATCAAAAATTAAACTTTCAATAATCTATAGAATGAATATAATAAAAAAATATATATACAATTTGAAAAAATAAATAAATAAAATTTCAATCAATCAATCAATCTTAGCCTATCTTGGACAATTTGGGGATGTGGAGAGACAAAAAGGTTGAGAACATCTGGTTTACAGTGAATTTTCCTGGGTTATTGCAGGTTATTTGATCTTCCTGGAGTTCAACAGGCACTTCATGGGATGCAGGCAATAAAAAACAATTAACTTTTGCAGTAAATAACTCTTATGTTGACCAGTTTTTAATGGCTGACATTTCTTGTTGAGTGTCTGAAGAGGAAATTAAACCCCAGTTTCAAAGATAAAAATAAAACCTTCAATGAATTAAAGTTCTGAAAGACCTTTAAAAAAAACACTTTGATAGCATTTCAGTGACAAACACTTGATGTTAAGACAAGGTGATTCTACAGACCATTAAAAAACATTTAATTAGCATTTCATATTTAAAACCTTTCAAGAATTTCTGCAGCAAACCTGTAAATCTGTCCAATAAGCAACAACAAAACACATCAAGTACAAGGTGATTCTACAGACCATTAAAAAACATTTAATTAGCATTTCATATTTAAAACCTTTCAAGAATTTCTGCAGTAAATCTGTCCAATAAGCAACAACAAAACACATCAAGAAAACATAAAACCCAAGATCAAACCCAGCAAACTTCATGAAGCAAAGGGGAGGAAGAAATTTTACAACCGTTTTACTACTATATAAAGTGGACCTGTTTTCCTGTTGATATTGAGGCTTTCAGCTGTATCTCAAGTGCCGTTTATCACTGCTGGCATAAGGGTTGCCTCAGTATAGAATAATTAATGTTGTCTATATGTATGATTACATATTTATTTATATATTTTACAAAAAGTGACCAAAAAGTGGATAACAGACTATTTTTCCACTCTTTACTGCAGAAGTGCAATACCAGTGTCATGACTCAATGCTTTAACAGCCTGAAGAAATATTGAACTTCTCAAAATCATTACTGCGTGACAGCACTAATCTTTCTCAGCTCACACAGATGAGCCAAACACTGCCATTCTATAATCCTGTAAAGCTCATAAACCCACAAATACTACATCCATCAAACTGAACATTGTGTGTGGATGATCTCTGTCTTCTGACCGTCACCAGCAGCAGGTTTATTTAAGATACAATCCTGACACCAAGCGGAAGACTTGAGAAATTACAGCAACCTAATTATGCAGTAGTACTTACATGATAGAAAACACAAAGCCATCTTATTCTTATTTAAGAGTATGTTGTTCTTAAATGTACTGCATTCGTGTGACTTTGGCTTATGAATGTTAATAAGGCTAGGCTTGAAGGGTCTCGTCAAGCAACCCAAGTGATATTCATGAACAAATTTTCATCATAGTATAATTTGTTTACTCACAGGTTGATGTCAGATGAGGTTGAAGGTCAAGGAGTCAAAATTTGCCTACTCTCGTTAGACTTCAATCTGGACAACAACAAAAAAAAACTAAATTTAAATAACACAACAATCTCAAAACTCTCAATTTCATTCAAGAATTTGCAACCTGTAACAAAACCAGTGATTATTTCACCTTCAAAAACAAAAGTAAACCATTGTGTAAACCAGCCAGTTAAATTAGATTAATACATAACTGCTTTCCAGTTTTGTGTGTAATATTTATCACTATTATAATATTATCAGATTTATCACTAACCTGCTAGTAGATGCTGAACTACACACTATCTTTGCATCTTTTTACAGCCATTCAAAAAGTAGTTGTGTATTCGGACTAAAACTTTTTGCTAGCAGCATACATGACACTATATGTTATTATATTATAGTAGATGCCTGACAGTGCCCAATTATTTTAGTGTGCTTTCAAATGCTGCTTTTCACGTCAAAGCTTAAGGGTCTGAGAGCAAGGAGTTCTATAATCGATGAAGAAAGCCATTCTTTAAAATTCCCCATTCATCTAAACACCAGTTGCTACAGTCACTGTGATGCATGGATAATAATAATAACAGATCTCTCCAAGATATTATCACCTCCTTGGGAATGAAGGTGAAATAGTGCCACCTGCTGGAGATTTATTCTGCACCTGTAATTGTGCGTGCCGGTACTAAATGTTAAAAGGGTCCTATTATGCTTTTTCACTTTTTTAATTTTAGTCCCAGAACTAATCGAGCCGTTTGTGCCAGGCTGGGGAGAAAGGTATTTTAATAATGTAAATTATGTGAAAAATAATGCGTTTTTCGAACCACCAAGCATGAGAGCATGTTCTAGTACACCCCCAAAACAAAATCAAGACTTTGTAAAAGAGCATAATAGGACCTCTTTAAGAAACTTGTTGGTCAATATGGAATCCTACTATATTACAAGACAAAAACCAAAAAGAAAATCAGATACAGTTAAATAGTCTCTCATTTTCAATTTAGTTTCTTTCTGGAGCATCAGTGACCGTTTGAACCTTTTGTAATAGTTGCGTACGAGTCCCTCAATTGTCCTCGGTGCGAAAAGATGGATCTCAAAACCTTACAGTCATTGTTGGAAAGGGCTCAAATACGCAAATGATGCAGAAAAACCAAAGAATTTGTGGGACCTGAAGGATTTTTCTGAAGAACAGCAGGCAGTTTAACTGCTCAGGACAAATAAGGAACTCATGAACTACTAATCACAAAAAATAAATAAATTTTAAAAAAAGCTGTGGATCATACAGGTAACAACACAGTATTAAGAATCAAGCATTTGTAAACTTTTGAACAGGGTCATTTTTATAAATTCAACTGTTTTCTCTTGTGGACTATATGTAAACGTCCTTTACAGTATGTGAAATATCTTATTCAGGTTAGTACTAAATAAAAAATAACATGCATTTTTTATGATCCCTCTTATTTTGGTAAAATAATTAACATTTTGCAGATACTGCAAAGTATATATAAAATTTTGACCACAACTCTCTGTGTGTGTGTGTGTGTGTGTGTGTGTGAGAGAGATGAACCACAGACTCAATCTGTGTGACTCAGACTGATGTTGAGTCTGGTCACACCTCTGAATGACACCAAGATAATTTTGTGTATTGGAGTTGCATTTAGTCAAACAAAAGCTTAAATATATACGACACATCAGCACAAATGTAAAAAGAGAGACTTTAAAATAATAGTTGTGGGGAAACCACAGCAGTCTTTTTCTAAATTAACACATTTGATATGCAGGCTTTAGGCTCGTAATAACCAGGTACAGAAAATGGCACGTCCTGCCCCAGGACTTTCCTTCAAGTCCAGACAATTCTAGAAACTCTGAGAACAAACACATAAAAAGTTGTTTAAACCACATTGTTTGTGCACTTACTCTTACCTTCAATGCACTGTTTGTTATAAAAGTTGGTAACTAAGTGAATTCTAAGTTTAAAATGAAATAAATGTAAAGTAATATTTCAATTTCATACCATAAAAATTAACTAAATGTCAACTATTATACTTAAAACTGGATTACATCCATTGACAAAGCAGTCACCCTATTAGATCAACTGGGGAAATTTTTCGTCATGTGTGCAAATATTCTGCGAATGTGAGTACGTCTGGCCCTGTTCTGAACAAAG
Source organism: Sinocyclocheilus rhinocerous (assembly GCF_001515625.1). Classification (NCBI taxonomy): domain Eukaryota; kingdom Metazoa; phylum Chordata; class Actinopteri; order Cypriniformes; family Cyprinidae; genus Sinocyclocheilus; species Sinocyclocheilus rhinocerous. Next base: position 1,659,482 of record NW_015627891.1, on the reverse strand, counting down.
CGGGCTTGTTTGACTTTAACGCTTTCCATAACAAGCATGCCAAAGTCTCGAAGGCCTGTTTCCTTCTAAGGCTTCAGAAAGCCTCCCTCTGCATTTATTGAACTAGACACGTCTGTTTGTTGTTTTCCCTCGCAAAGCGGTGCAGAGAGCCGAGAGGTGTGGAACAAAATGCAGTAAAGCCATCTGAAATATTGATGAACATGAGGAGGATTCTCCACAAATACAGCCCAATCAACATATTTGTAGCACTTGTGCTGCCCCGATTACAATTAGCAAAGTCTTAGTTAAAGCAGAGTTAATAACACATTCTTGCCATCTGCTATGGGCTGGCAGCAAAAAGGAAGTCTTGGTATTTCCAGAACTCTATAAATAGGCCTCACAACCCACAAGCCATACTGCCCTCTTCCACAATCTGCTTGAACACGGCACCAATTCAGACTTCTCCAAAACAGGAAGTGACATCATTTCCTCCTGCCCATAATGTGATTCTGTTTCCTGGGTTACAGGTTTTAGGAAAATGTTGTAGTTTTGAGACTTGCGCAAAAGATGACTCACTAAACCAAGAACATTACATGACATGGATTGTGAAATTGGGGGCCATAACTTTAGGTACATTTTATGAGTAGATCTAGATAACGTTCCTTGAAAGAAAAAAAAAAAGATGAGATAATCTCTCCATTTTGTCTCAGACAGCAATGAGATTAAACTGAGAAAAAGTCAGAATTGCAAGTTTATAATTACACAATTCTGACTTTATAACTCACACTAAATATTGTAGAAACTTAATCTGCTGTAAAGTTGCTTTGCAATGATTTGTATCGTGAAAAGCGCTGTACAAATAAACTTGAATTGAAATCATGAAATTAATAACAGTTATTAATTATTTTATTGTATTTAATTTCTTTCTTCTCCAGGTTTACAAATCTTAAGGTAATCTAATGGAGAAAATTGCTAATTCTACATTTTTCATATTTTAAATATTTTCACTCAGAAAAGTACATGTTTGGAGGTCTGTCATCAATAAGTTTGACAACCCCTGTTCAAAGAATCCCCAGAAGAAACATCTGAGACAGTCACCTCACCCTCAAGTCGTTCCAAACCTGTATGAGTTTCTTTGTTCTGTCTAGGGCTTGCATAGACTAGTCGAGTAGTCGAGTGATCGACTACTTTAACCACTAGTCGGCGCTGTCGGAAACAATCGACTACTCAAGCATGCATTAACCATAATACATGCACAGCGTTTACAAGTACGACGTGAATTGTGTGATTACAATATTGCGTGTAGCTGTTACTTTCTATGACTTTATCTATGTTGCATGTAAAATTCAAATATGTAATGTAATAATTAGGGGTGTGCCCGAAGCCGAATACCTTGTTCGGAAAGGCACGGATAATGGCTTCAAAAACGAATAACGGACCAGGAGTAATTCTGCTCGAATATTCGGCTGAGGCTGGCACAGTCTGGTGTTTGCTAGATAACAGGTGAGCCAGGGGATCAGTGCGATATTATACACAGACCTCTAAAGTCACGCAATAAAGTGTGAAGTGAATGAATGTAAACTTTATGAATGAAAAGAGCGCAAATAAAACACCGCATTGCTGTTGCCTCTCCTTGCATCTCTCAGAAATCAGAGCTTGGCAAGAGTAATATCACCTATAAACATCATACACGTTCTATTATTTGTATATATTTAAAAGGCAATGGTTTAAACCTTAGGCTACGATATGATACGAATGAATGGAATAAGCACAGGGTGCTCACCAATCAAACAGCCGCGTTGCGCGTCTCAGTCGCTCAAAAACCAAACCAGCTCTCTCTCTCTCTCTCTCTCAAGAGTAGGCTAATAATCAACTTCGATACAGATACATTTTCTACTAGGCCTACATGTTTGCATCTTTATCTTTTGCTGATTTGCGTGGCACACGCACATTTGTTTAGTGAAGTAAAAAAAAAAAGACTCGCTTAAAGAGTTCTGTGTAATGAAAATGTGCGCATTGTATTAATTCAGTCGTGTTCAAATAATCACTAAACGTTTGTCATGACATCTCTCTGCTTGCATGATAAATATATTTTTAGACAATTAATAATTATTTTTGTTTAACACTGCATACTTGTTCAGTGATAACTATGAAAAAAAGATAGTCATAAAGGTCTCATCAAGTAACTGTACGACGTTCCACCTGGTTTTATCCAAATGCAGATACGAATAATTTTGTGGTTGTTACAGATAAAAATACAGATACAAATACTGGCTGTTACTAGGGCTGGTCCGAATACCATTTTTTGAGCTTCGAAGCTTCGGTAGTAATCAACACCGAATATTCGAAGCTTCGGAGGGAGGGGGCTGAACATATTCTTCTCTCTAATAAAGGCAAGAATCTCTGTGTGTCTGTCTGTCTGTCTGTCTGCATTTTTATTATGTCAAGAACCGTTCATCCAATCGACTTCAGGCGTGGCGGGTGTGTTGCTGCGGACGGACCCAAGGGAGTGCAGTGTCGCATTTTGGTGCAATATGGACACGTGACACATTCAGAATTAATAAACTTTTAATAAACTACAGAATAGCGAGAGCCGGAAGCCGCGCGCCTCACGCGGGTAGGGCTTATGCTTCGAGAACAGACACTGCACTAGTGATAAAAAACACAGGTCTGTTAAGGAGCAATTATTTTTAATATAGACAAATTATTATTAGGCTGGACTACTGTACGTTTTTTTGACTGCCATATTAGCAAGTATTTTCCAAGCAAATTAAGTGCACGTTTTTATCATGTGTAAAAATACTGATTAACATGGCGGATAAAAGCAGCTCGTTTTTTTTTTTTACACCAACAATATACTATCGGCGTACTTGCAGAACTCAGGTGATTTTTCAAACTTGATGTGCTGTTGTGGTAGGCCAGTTTCAAATCGCACATTTGGCACATTAGAGCACTGCATTTCAGCCCGGGCCCAACGGGCCCCGACTTTTTTACGCCCCTCGGGCCGGGCTTCGGGCCAATTTTCAC
>NW_015627891.1:1630529-1656456 GCF_001515625.1 Sinocyclocheilus rhinocerous | reverse complement strand
ACAGCGTAAGATAGAGATTGGCTACAGCAGTCTGATTAAATAGATGGAACAACAGCTCTCTTTTAACACAGACTTTTAAGAAGGGATGGATGTTTGCTTCAAGTGATAGGCCAGGTAAGTGAAATTATATTATCTTGCTGCATGTCGTTTTCTTTACGTTTTCTGACTAAGTTTTTACGCCCCTCGGGCCGGGCTTCGGGCCAATTTTCACATCATAGTTCAGACGTGGGCCGGGCCTCGGGCCTGTTTTAGGCTTCTCTTCATTTTTTAATTTTAGGCATCCATCAATTAGTGATAAAAAAAATTGCCGCACTGGTGGAAACAACACGAGACCGTGCTGTCAAGAGCGGCTCTGGGGTGCGTTTCCCAAAAGCAACTCTGGTCGCAAGTACCGTCGTTACCAACAGATTTCAATGGAACTAACTACCATAGTTAGCTAACGATGCTTTTGGGAAACGCACCCCTGTTTAGTGTCCTGCTAGTGTTTTCTGAGTCCGTGTCTCAAAGACGAAGATGACGATCCTGACTCGCCATTTCTTCATTAGACACGCCTTTAGAGTGAAGTGCATCTTTACAAATTATGATTATAATGAAAGAGTTTGTTTTCTATTTGTTTTATTTCGTTAAGTGGTAATTTAAAGCTTTCTCTCTCTCTCTCTCTCTATATATATATATATTACAGTAGCATGAACCACGAGTAGTCGAGTAACTCGAGTATTTTTAAAATAAGAAAATCGACTAGCAGAAATCAGTAGTCGTGCAACCCCTAGTTCTGTCAAACACAAAAGATGATATTTTGAAAGATTTTGGTAACGAAACGGTTGACGGTAGCCATTGACTTCCATAGTATTTTTTTTTTCATTCTATGGAAGTCAATAGCTACCAGCAAACTGTTTGGTTACTAACATTCTTAAAATATCTTCTTTTGTGTTTAACAGAAGAAAGAAATACATATGGGTTTGAAACATGGTGAGTAAATGACAATTTCCATTTTTTGGTGAACTATCCCTTTAAATAGAACATATCTGGGAACTATGGGAGCTGTGAGAGAGCAAGCACTCAGCAAAACCTTTTCTTCTGGGTGGATCTAAAAATAAGCTCATACTAGTTCCTTAAACACATTCTCACTGATCAGAAATTCTGAGCAATAAATCAAATGCAACTAATAAATACGGAGCCAGAGGAAATGACATCATGACAACACTAATGGCCCCTTTCTAGCAACTGCCCTAAGCTGTGACGTCAAAAACAACGAAGAAAAGTCATGCTTTTTACGAGCCCTTCAAAATGCATCAGGCACTGGTAAAACATCTACTAATAAAATCTTAATCACATTTCCTTGCCGTCATTTTCTCACAGATCAGAGATTTTGCATAATACTTCTTTCCTTTTAGACTTAGCCTGTCATTTCATTTCCTGCTTTTTTTTTTCCTCATGTTAAGCGCGTCACACAGGAATTTGTGTCTCAGCACTCTGCGCAGAGCGTGTGGTTAACAGTCCACATGTGCAGGCCTGCTCTCATTGAAGCTCTGCTGACTTATCCTGCGAATAAAAGGCCCACACGGAGCGATTATACATGACTCATTTAATCACAGGAAACAAAGCCAACAGCTTCAAAACACTGGAAGAGGCACCTGGATGATTTGCGAATGAGAGAATGAAATTAAGTTAGTCTCTATAAAGGTTTATTTGACAGTTTGTACTCGAGTCATGACCACAAAGCCATTTTTGTTACAGTCTTGGCCTACATACAGTAATGTGTTACATGGTTTATCAGTTAATGACATCCGTGTGTTTCTGTCAACATGTTTGGCTGTAGCCTACCCCACTCAACGCTCCTGAGGGGATTCCTGCTACTTCCTGCATTTACAAATCGTGCTCAGTCCGTAATAATGAAAGCTGGACGACCATATTGCATGATTCCTGTTGAATGATCATTTGTTGACCTCACATCTGGCCATATATGAGTCATTATACATTCATTTATTTAGCTTCATAACCAGCCTGTGCTTGTAGCGAATGTTGTACAAATGAGTCCATGCATTCTTAATATTTCATATAGTGGGTATGCGCCAATGGCCCATTCCAACATATACAGTTCATATTGTTTGGCGCGCTCTACCACATTTTACTCTGTTGCTAGAGTGATAAGAAATAACATGATGCAATTTCCAATACAATTTTCCGATACTGGGTTGAAAATGAACACTTTTGAAGCAGAACTACGTTTGACTTGCCAAAATTTGGGTTAGAGAGGTATAAGTTCATTTAAAGGCACAGAATTTTGTTTGAGTCACTTAAAAGCAAGTAAATTAGATACCTGATTACATAATTATTAAATAATCTGTAATTATTGCTTTTGGAAGGACAATTATTTTATTTTTAAAAAAAAATTTAAAAAAAAGATTGATTGGTTTTTGTAATTATTAATATTTCTTGACCATCAAATCAACATATTAGAATCATTTTTGAAGGATCATGTGACACTGGAGACTAGAGTAATGGAAAAATAAAAATGAAATAATATAAAAGAATATAGTTGTAAATGGTTAAATTGTAATAATTATGTAATAATTGTCATATTACAGTTTTTACTGTATTTTTCCATCCAATAAATAGAGCATTGGTGAACATGAAACCTTTCAAAAACATTTTTTAAAAAAAATCTTAATTATTCCAAACTTTTGACCGGTATCGTTTAATTATGCGAAGAACTGTATTTAGCAGAAATGTGCCCAGCTCATGATTTCTCAGGAGTTATGACATAACATTCTGAAATGTAGAAACACATTCACACACAATTTGTGGTTTGGACTTGCACTGTATTCCTCCTAAAACTCATGACTGCATAAAAACCGGTCATAGGCAGCTGTCCCAACATCTCTGTTCTTCGCAAATGATCCACGACCAACACAAGAGTACATTATATTTTGGTCTGGCTGGTGTATTACAGCCTCTATTCCTAAGTTTACCAAAGCAAATTAGGAAACCATTTATTTAAACATCATATAAAACACAGAAATGAAGTTGCATGTACTTTATTTCTTTCTTAATAACAGTTTACTAATAGCCACATATTACACTTAATTCTAAAATGTGATTGTCTGCATTAAATATTTTCCCTCTTTAAAAGCTGAAGAAGTGAAGATCTTTGATGCGTTGCCATTCATTGTAGGATTGTCAAACAGTCACGCACACGTACACGTTTGATGAACACACTGACATGAAGCAGAGCCTTGTTTAATCGCTCAATGTCATATTAAAAGGTTAAAAAAAAAAAAAAAAAGCAACATCAAGCAACAAACTGCTCTTTGAGTTGTCAGTTACACAATACAAAAAATAAAATACTTATATAGAGAGCTCCAGCAACATACAAACAAGAGTAAAATAGACTTAAGTGTGACTGCAGTACAAAAGCTCTATAAATTACTGTATAAAAAGCAACAAACAAACCTGAAAGCCTGAGACAAGAGGACCAACCCTCTGCTTTGATTAAAAAAAAATATTTATAAGTCTCCAAAAAGCTTGACAAAGGGTCTCGCTGTTGCAGGGTGTGAGGGATGCAGTCGATTTTCATACAACCGTCTGCTCACCTCGACATTTCCTGCAGCTGCAGTAGACGGCAGAGAGCAGATAGACGCCGGCGGTGAGGCAGGCGAAGACGGAGGCAGTGAGGTAGACCTTGTACAAGCAGTGATGTTTGTAGACGTCCAGGTTGCAGTAGGAGTTCTTTTGGGTTTTGTAGATCATGATCCCAATGGTGGACAGATACAGCAGTGTGGCAGCAACGTCGTGGATGGCGTTGCTTAACAACCAGCGTTCTCCTCCGACGATGGGAACGAGGTCCTGCTTGTCCAGAAGAGTGAGGATGAAGATGGCTAACGTGAGGAGCCAGAAAAGCACGGCCACAAACAGCACATAGTGAATGGAGCCTTCATACTTGTTGGCTGCGATGGTGACCCAAAGCCCGGCTCCCAGCAGGATCTGGAGGACCCGTACAACCCCGATAAAGCTCTTGAGGAATTCCGGGAAACTTCTCTTCACCTGTGGCTGAGGGGGCATCTCCTCTTTTTGTTGAAGAAGACTTCTCCTGGTGTTCAGGGTGGGGGCTGTTTGCCACAAACAGAGAAACGAGGAGAAGAAAGAGCCAGCAGGAGAGGTAAGGAGTGGCTGATAACGGTTTTGGAGGAGGAGAACCCTGCAAACGCACACAGAGTGAATCTTCTGCACGGCCCCAGGGTTTTGAAATGACTTCTGTCTGTTGGTCTCTTCCGTTTCCTGTGGTAACTGTTGAGTTGTGTCTCCCTCCCCCTCTTTCCAAGCAGAGAGCAGGAGGAGAAACAGAACAGAGGGCAGGACTTGAAACACTAACCCCTTTCTCCTCCTCCTCTTTACTCTCGCAGTCGGCTAGTTAGAAAAATTCCTGTGTGTGCATACAGTGGCCTCAAAAAGAGTATGGATACTTCAGCCACACTAAAAAAAAAAAAAAAATTGTGAATGTCTTTGAATTAGAAGAAAAAAAATATCTAACTTGGTGGCATTTATTCTAAACAAGACACTTTTCAGGATAAATATTTCACACAAAAACGTTTGTTAACAGCAGAGTATGAAGAAGTATTTGCTTACTCATATGTTGGGAACCGATTTCATATTCACTAAAAAAGGGATAGCCTCATTTGTTTGTAAATGCCACTTGGTAAATGTTATATTTCTAAATACATTACTTAAACATTGAAAATCATATGTAACACTATTGTTCAAAACCTTGGGGGTCAGTACATTTTTTATGTTAACTTTACGCTTACCAGGCTGCATTTAATAGGGATGTAACGATGCACCCCGAGCCAGTTGAAAATCGATAAAAATGTGACAATTCAAGTTAGTTGATTTGTTCAACGAATCGCGATACAGTTGGGGGTAGTGTTTATAAGCGCAACGCTGCTTTGTTTACAGCGGTAACCAGGGAAGTGCTGTATCGCTGCTGTTCCATAAGCGCCACCTGCTGTCAGACAGTGAATCTGCGTTCTCATGCAGCGCATCTGCCGTTTCTGTTTCACGCAGATATGTTTTATGTAGCATAATTTCACAAAGCTAAAGTCAGACCATTTGGTTTTTGCTTCAAATTTTTAAATTATACAATCTAATTTAAATAAAAAACTGCTCATGCTGAATGTATGCTTCATCTTTGTTTGGACTGAGATTAAAGTGCAGTGGTTGCCTTCCCTCATCCCTAGCACTTATCAAAATACAGTTTTAAAAAAATACTGTGAAATATTATTTCAAATAACCGTTACCCATCGGAGTATATTTTAATTTATTCTTGTGATGGCAAAGCTGAATTTTCAGCATCATTACTCCAGTCTTCATAGTTGCATTATCATTCAGAAATTATTCTAATATGCTGATTTGCTGCTCAAGAAACATTTCTTATCAATGGTGAAAACAGTCGTGCTGCTAAATATTTTTGGAAACTGATTTTTTTTTTTTTAGGACCAGTGTTCTTTGATGAATAGGAAGCTCAAAATAACATCAAAAGAACAATTTCAAATAATGTAAAACTTTCGCTTTTGATCAATTTAAAGCATCCTTGCTGCATAAAAGTATGAATTTCATTCCAAGTACGTAAATAAATATGGTGATGATACAATTCTATTGACGGTCTTTTTAACAAAGACTGAACCATGTTCTCAGGACAAAGATATTTTTCAGAAATGTTAGGTTGGGGCAAGTAAGTTGTCACATTTATAAGATGTAATATTATACAAATGATAAATTATAATTACTTTTGGCAAAAACAAAATGTTTAATATAAAGCATTGTGCTTTTTGCTGTAAATGTGGCCACAAAGCTTTTAACAAACTTTTTAATGGCAGCTTTCCACTGTGACAACTTACCCCACTAGTGTAAAGTGATCACAAAAAGTATTTTCAGCATCTGTGAAATTATTCTAAAACTACGTACAAGAACATGGCTTAAAAATAAACTTAAATAAACCTGAGAAATATATTCACTAGAATAAAAAGTGTGACTAACATCTAACCCCATTTACATCATCTAAAGCAAAGCATTATGAGATCTCCAAGCTTGTAATTTAAGTCAGCAACAAAATACGTATTTATTTCCTCTTGTTGACAATATTCTGCATTTCCCAAAGAGGAAATCCATTTTTGTATGAGTGTAGGCCTGTCATAAGCCTCTTTTGGATGGGAATGTATGTCTGGGGAAAATCTTTGAAATGCGCCAAGTCATCCTTCACTATATTCAGGTTTTGTGACAGACAAATATGCATCAGATTTGACTTGTGCACTCAGTAGAGCATGACAGAGGCAAGGATGTGGGATCCTTTAGTCTTTTTCAAACTAAACCGTCTTATCACCGCTGGTATGTGGTGTCCATGAAATCAGTGTTTTTCATGGTCCATGACCAAAGTCTGACAGCTGAGATATGGGGCTGGATGCCCTGACGTCAGTGAATACAGACACACCCCTCAAAATACGTGGACAAGTTAGGACGCTGCCCCTTTAAAGAATCTAGCCACAGAGAGACCCAGTGGGCAGGGTTAGTCTTAGATTTAAATTCTCATTGGGTGATTTATTATGTTTCCTGCTGGGAGTAAAACAGCTGTAGAGCGGAGTGTGAATTACTCTAAAGACAGTCAGCTGCAGATTGAGAAAATGTGATACTGTGCAATCGAATCAATCCTCTAATGTACAGCAAAGACATAATCCCATAAATCTATAATTTGCACAGTGCATCTCTCAGGAAAGCTGGAAGTCATACTGAGTTACAGACACATTTAGATTCATCAACTTAGTTTCATATCTTAAAATTAAATATAGAAACTCTCCATTCTCATGTTTATCTCATATTTCGTTTAAAAATTTTAGTTAATTTGTATGATTGAAAACATCTGCCTGAATATAAAGGAAAGCACTACTATAACATCCTGCTAAAAGTTTCCAATAATATTCTACACCATACACAAGTCATATGAGGTCACCCTTTAATGCGCTTCTTGCACTTCCTGTGAGAAATAGCTCAGAGGTCATTGCACCACACAAACAAACTACAACATCAAAGTCTATGTCAAGTTCTGTGAGCATCACTGAATGCAAACTTTAAAATCCAAATTCACATTTTTATTAAAAAGAATTGAAAAAAAAAAAAACTGTCCTAGACAGGGTGCTACAAAAAGCAGCAGCAGCAAAATGTAAGGTTTTAAAGTGTTGCAACATACCCTGATCTCTACAGTGTTATATATTCTCAAACAGATATTATTCCCTTAATCGTGTAAAAATAGCAAATGAAAAAACAGGACTTCACCGCTTTTTTGTTGTTGATGGATCTTACCACTAGATGGCAGTCTAAGCAAACAAACCAGTTTTCTTGAGTGTTTAGTCTAAGGCTGTATTCAGAATAGTAGCATTTTGCTGTACTCCCTCTCTCCAGTGTACAGCATCTGTACTGTGCTTAGCATACACATTTAATATATGCATGGACTACATGACTTTGATCATCTACATGTCAAAATGTGCAGAATACAACTGAGCAAACAACACTGGGGTGCTGTATCCCACAATGCAATATGATTAATATCCATTTTTCATGTGACAAATGATTCAGACGTAACATCAGCCATGGTTTTGGGTCAAGGCTTGGGTAGCTAACCCCTGGTGGAAGATACCGAAAACACAAATTGACACAAATCTACTTTACAGAAACTGGACACATAAATCTGGTTTTAACATTTTTCTTAATTGGACTAAGAAGGTTTTTATAGAAACTGGGACTTAAAAAAAAAATGCTAAAGATTTATCATAACTGCACTACTTGTTGAATTAAATGTGTGAAGTGATAAAATCATGTGATAATTTAATATAAAATAATGTTCTTTTTAGCAACATCATATGACCCCTTTAACGCCATTAACAAGGGAAAGACCTACAAACACATGAAGCATTACGAATGACAATCAAATACAAAATAACTGATAAACATACTGACTTGATTAAGACATACAAAGTGCTTTATGGGAGTGGACGCTAAAGAGTAATTTTGGCACAACTTTTGGTAGGATTTCTTTGTAGAATGATGGGTAATAATGTCCTGAGGAATTTCACTGTTTTTTCACTTCATTAAAAATGCTGAAATAATGCAGACTAACAGCTTCAACAAAAGCATATTCCATCAATTAACATCCCCATAGCTCATAGTAGGTTTGTCAAACAATTTATAAGTTATCATTCAAAATAAATTCCCCTATGGAGAAGATTACTTAAGGAACCCAAATGTTGCACTCTATTCTGTATAATTTTACCTCCATGTAAAGACATCTATAAGTGAACGATTCTCATCTTTTTTCCCTAAAATTGTGAACACTACAGCACTTTCAATGCCCACTTCTGCTTTAGCAAGTTAACACACAGTTTTTACTGTAAATAATTTTTTAAGTATTTTTTTTTCTTTTTCTTTTTTTAAACAATGAAAGAAAGAAAAAACAGCAGATCAACTCCAATTCTAACCCATTAGTCAAAATAACCTGCACTGCCATCTTCACAACTTTAGCAGGCCTCGGATTCCCGATGACATTTCTGGCTCCAAATTACATATCAGAACAACATGAGGGTTTGTATATGTGTGCAGAGAAATACAGTGTATCATATTGTTCCCACTGGGTGCAACAAATGCCTCGTTTATAATGGGTTTTAATGTTTTTGTCTCGTCGCTCCAGCCGGACAGGGCATCACAATATTGTAAGGGGCGTAACATTTCCGTCACACTTGAGGTATTCGGCCAATCACAACGTACTGGATAGCTGGCCAAAAAAAAAAACTCACCCTTGGTAAGTACTATCCAGGTTGCCATAGCAACATTAGTACACTATTACAAAAGCTACCAAATCTCATACTCATTTGAAGTAATCCGACAGTTATTGTGAATCTGATATAAGATACTTGGAGTTGATTTTGCAATAATGACTGCCTTAAGGCACCTTACACAGCTGAGTTAAGGCTGCTCTATGCCTGCTCAAAATTTTGTGTTAAGTCGTAATGCTGCATCAAAGCCAGACTAAATTATGCCAGGTCTGACCCACCTCAGCCCCTAGTATCAAAGTATCATTACTGTGTAAATGCATTTATGCCACCTTTGAGCAGCATTAAACAGTCTGTGTAAAGACACCTAAAAGCCACTTCAGAAGGGCTTCTATGTCACCTTTGCAGTGTAAATTAGGCATTATCTCGCTTATTATACATTAACTCACCAAATAAATAATGCTGAATATAGGCTGCGCTGCATATGATGACAAATACCAGCATGCAGTATAAGACTGCATGCATGTAACAACCTGCTCTGGTGAGTTTTCCACCATTCTCACCTGTGCGCTTCATCCCTACTGCTTTTGTGACTCAGAAATACAGGCTAGATGTCTCTAGACATCGCAATGTAGGCCCACACTTCAAAATATGTGATTGCTATGCGCAGTTAAGCTTTACACCATAATTGTTGTACTCACCAGCTTCCTTGGCCACGTCGTCCATGCAATCCATGCAGACGAAATAAAGCATCCAAGGGCTCCATCAAAGATTTTCCAACTTATTGCATTGACTTCTCATTCCAATCAGGTGGACGCCAAGCATCATAATTAAGAGCGATAGCGACGCATTTCAGTTTGTTTATATCCAAGTACGAAAGTGAAATGTATATTCCAGTGCTTTTATTCACGTCCACAACCAAGAAATGATCTTTTCAAGCAAATCCATTTGACACAGCAATTAGAAAACCGTAAGCCTAAACCTGATGGAAACACCTGTTAAGAGGCCGCCTCCCTGAATTTAACTAACTAACCTGGGTGTGTGCAGTGAACGTTATATACACTAGGTGGCAGGAGAGTGAAAAAATGAAAAGTCATAAAAAATAATAATGAATAATAAAATAAAAAATAAAAGCCAAATGTCCCACAAAGTATCCATATAGAGACTCTAAAACTACAATTTTAAATCAAGAAGAAAATAATGACTCAAACAAAGGTTCCCACTAGTGATGCGCGGATGGCGGTTATATCCGCGGGCGCTGCGGATAACCCGCAGATCGGGTGGGTCGGGTAATAAAAAAATGCATTCTGATTATTTGCGGGTGGATAAAATAAATCATTAATGATGCAAGTGTTAACTACATTTTCTAAATTATGAACGTGCTTTAAATAGGCTACAGAAATTGAATAAACTGTAAATTAACTTTAAAAGTTATTCAACAAAACATTATTTAGTCAAGAGCAGTGAGGGATTTTCTCTGTCTTTTGTTGTTTGATTAACATTAATAAAAGACGGCACAGCTTTATTAGGCTGCTGTCACAAGACCTATTTCACGGATCCAATACTGATACTCATTAACTTAAGACAAAACCGACAGTAGCCTACTTTCTCAATTTGGTACTGGCAGTACGCGCTTTGGATGTGACTGTGAGCGCACGCGCCTCTGGAGAGCGCGAGTACCGAATGGCTTAAAAAGACGTGAAAATAATACATTTTTGTGACGATGCAACAATGACCGATTAGGCAATTGACAATTTTGTCAATTGTCCCGAAACGCGAGCTAAAGTCTTCTATCGCAGCGTGCAGCAGCTCTAGATGCGTCGATGTGAAGCGAAAGTCAAAGAGAGAAGACGCGGTACAGCTGAATCATTTACGCTGTTTTCATCTGATGGTTTGTGTGGATTTATTTACTCATCTAACCGCTATATTGAATAAAGGTTTTGCAGTAATTTCCCTCATTTTAAAGTCGAAAGCTGCGGGAATGAGTAATGCGATGTATGCGCAATCCCGCAACGAAATTCAGGATCTGATTAAACATAATTCTATTATACAGAGAATTGTGAAATATATTTTCATTATTTTTTCAAAAACTTTTTGAGTTTATTTATTTTTACATAAACCTGGAAATTGCTGTTCAATGACTTTTCCAGGTTTTTCATGACCGTACGAACCCTAATGTGATGATCGGGTGCGGGTCGGGTGCGGTTATCTAAATCAGACAAAAATACAGGTGCGGGCGGTTGGCGGGTGGATAATTTATTTGAAGCTGCGGATTCGGGTGACGTTTTATCTCATCCGCGCATCACTAGTTCCCACACATCCTTATCCTTTACCTATAGGAAAGTACGGAAGCCCGAAGAGGACATACATTATTCTTTTATCTAAGGCGTCAGATCAATGCCACCTATACTTGCAAGAAAATTGAAGTATGCATCGCAGAAACGTGAAGCGCAAAGGGGGGAAAATGGTATCGCTGAAATGCAAAATAAAAGCAACGTTGCAAATACATAGTAGATATGGTCATGGAAAATATGTGTTGCAAAATCATTGCTTTTGCTCGGTTTCATTTATATTTTGCAATTCTTTATTTTGGTTTGCAAAACTTTTTTTTCTCGCAATACTTCCTTTTCTTTTGCAATTCTTTATTTTTGTTTGCAAAAAGTACATTTATTTTAACCAACAGACAAAGAGCTATTTTAGCTTTACTGAGTCCTTGATCAACGTCAAAAATGAACCCACTCATCCATGATGTTGAAAGTACTGTATGTACTGAGCTAGAAATGGATTTTGCTACCTCCAGACCAAAATAAAACAGCTTGTAATTCGACAGAACAAGTCAGAAAAAATTATAATGCATGGCCGCTTAGGGCTTTCAAAGCAAAGGGTGTGCAGCAAGAGCTTGTAACACTCCAAAGAGAAAGGAAAAATTGAAATTGCATCATATGACCCCTTTAAAAGAAATGGATTTTATTTCACATTCAAGGCTCACACTGTGAAAACCCACAGTAGACTTAAATGGGTTTTTTTTTTTGAGTTACCCCTCCAGCCTTATGCATTCTCACAAAATGCCCAAACACACACACACATGCTTGTTTATGTTTCTACACACATATTTCTGGATACACACACATCACCACAACTTTCTTTTCTCAGAGCACAGCCCACCTCTCACCTCTCCACACACACATTCAAACAAGAGCATGTAATATTCACCAAAAGTACCAGCTGTGAAATTGGAAGATGTCAGCGCGCGATGAGCATTTGGACACGCAGAGCTCACGGCTCGGCCCAGGGAGTCCAATTATCCCCCAGCCTTCCCTGACATAACACACAACTATGCAAAACAGAGCTTTGTGACATTTTGGCTGAATTCCCACTGTTGAGGGCACCAGATTGCCTAGAGAAATGTCTTACTCACATAGAGTTTCTGTTTATGGATCATCCTACCAGCATCAGTTACATTTGTTAATTTGCTTGTGGTTTCATTTATTATGCATATAGACAATTGCATATGCGTTTATTATGCATATACACAATTGATAATGTGGTATGCACTTTTTAAAATAGTGCTATTAGTTATAGTCTCATTAAGCTATTTAATCATAGGCCTACATATTTGATTAAATGTTAATATAATATATAATAATAATTAATAACAAGATAATAGTCAAGCCAGGTGTGTGGATAACAATGTTTAATCACACTCATCTGGTTATAAATAGTCATATTTTAATACATTAATTAATGTATAATATAATATTTAAAGAGGTCATATGATGCAATTTCAATCTTTCCTTTCTCTTTGGAGTGTTACAAGCTCTTGGTGCATAAAGAAGATCTGTAAAGTTGCAAAGACTAAAGTCTCAAATCCAAAGAGAAATTCTTTATAAAAGTTAAGAGTCAACCACGTCTACCTAAAACGGCTCGTTCTAACACGCCCCCACATGTCTACGTCACGATGTGCGAAGATTTGCATAACACCGCCCAAATGTTCACACAAAGAAAGAAGGAGTAACTTTTATTCTCGCTGTAGTATTGTTGCCGCCGCCGTCGCCATGCCGTGGAGACGCTGTGTTTCGTTGTGAAAGCGAAACTACTTGGTTTGGCCTTCCAAAAGAGGACGATATCCACTTCGTCATGCCTAGAGCTGATCCGTGCTGGTCGCTGAGACAATACATCAACTTTGCGCTGTGGATCGCCGGAACGGCTTTCACCGTGGACGAAGCGGAATCCAGCCCGCCTCAGCTCACTCTATACCGGCCTCAGCGCACGCTAAGCCGGGGCTTCCCCTCACGCTAGGCCGCTGTGTTTTAAGCTGAATAAATAATCTTTCCATTGATGTATGGTTTGTTAGGATAGGACAATATTTGGCTGAGATACAACTATTTGAAAATCTGGAATCTGAGGGTGCAAAAAAGTCAAAATATTGAGAAAATCGCCTTTAAAGTTGTACAAATGAAGTTTTTAGCAATGCATATTACTAATCAAAAATGAAATTTTGATATATTTACGGTGGGAAATTTACAAAATATCTTAATGGAACATGAACTTTACTTAATATCCTAATGATTTTTGGCATAAAAGAAAAATCAATAATTTTGACCCATACAATGTATTTTTGGCTATTGCTACAAATATACCCCAGCGACTTAAGACTCGTTTTGTGGTCCAGGGTCACATATATGGTTTAATTTTTAGTACATTTTGTTGTGTTTTTGTCATTTTTATTAGTTTTTAAAATTTAATATTATTATTTGCTTTTAATTTATTTTTATTTTAGTTTTAGTTTATGTATTTCCAGTTAGAAATGATAGTATTTATCTAGTTTATGTTTTTCATATAATATTTTTGTTTTATTTTAGATGCATTAGCTTCAGCTTTATTTTAATTAACAAATTAATTTTTTTTACTTAATAATAACCCTGAGAACATTTAACATTTTTGTGACCAAAAAATAAATCAAAAAATGTAAAAAAAAATAAAGAGAGAGAGAGATTTGCAGAGATCTGTGCATTGATTCCTCTCTCTTACAGTAGGACAGGTAAAAATATTCTCATTTTTAACTCAGCTCTCCGCTGAGTGCCATTTAACATGTCTTTCAGTGTTTCTCGGTCTTCGTTTCTCTCTTCCTGACAGCATATCATCTGCTGCACTCAGCTTTGTGTCACTTGTGAATCTCACAGGAGGAGGGGGATCAGTGTTGTGGTGATACTCCTGGGCTCTGATACCCACCATCCTGCTCTTACAGTCTTACACTTCAACTCAGAGAGTAGAGAAGCCTGTCACTATGCATACCTCCATCCATTAAATATTACATATTAAATATTTACACAAGCTCAGTATTTACATTGTGCTGTTGAATTATGTGATGGAGGAAGCACATTGCTTGAAACAAGCAAGATGCTGTTTATACCAAATGTTTTGTCAGTGAAATTTGAGGGAAATCTTACTGCTGGGGTTAAGTTAGTCATTTAATTATGATCATTAGCATTCTTCTATCCCACAGCACTGTTTCTAGCCATCCTTCTCCTGTTGCTGTTTTGGTGGCCGTGACTCGACCTGTCATGCCTTCATCTGCTTCCCACTTTATCTGCTCTCTTCTCTCACCACCATTTAATTTTGCTTTCCATCTGTCACAATTTCATGGGCTGCTATCTATATTTTGCTTGCCTATAAATGCGCTATCAGTATCAACTAACTTTATCTACTTTGTATATTTCTTTTGTATTTACTATTTTAAGTATAAGTATTTTATAAAATTAGGATATGATTGTTTTATTTATATATATATATATATATGAATGTCTGTCTGTATCTTATTATGTCTATTTTATACACACATACCCTAAATATACATAAATACTATACAGTTAAAAAGTTTGGGATTGTAAGAAGTCTCTTATGCTTTCCAAGGCTGCATTTATTTGATCAAAAATCAAAATATAAAACAGCAATATTGTGAAATTTTACTGCAATTTAAAATAACTGTTTCTATTTTAATGTATTATAAAATTTATTTTTTCCTCTGATGGCAATGCTGATTTTTCAGCAGTCATTACTCCAGTCTTCAGTCACATGATTCTTCAGAAATCATTTTAATATGCTGATTTGCTGCTCAAGAAACATTTCTTATTATCAGTGTTGAAAACGGTTGTTGCTTAATATTTTTGTGAAAATCGTGATGTTAAGACTGTCATAATCCTAAAAAAAATAATTAATTGATGAATAGAAAGTTATTTTTTTTAATTATAAATTTTTTAAATTAAAAATGATAATTTATTTTAACATAAATGTTGTTTATGTCACTTTTCTTGTCTTATACTGACACTAAATGGTACTGTACATATTGAATTCTGCTGCACATATCACTATATCTACTGGATATGGTAAGTATGGTCAAATTTATTTTTTTTGCTTTGTTTCATTTGAACCTTTCAGTAAACAGAGTACAACACAGTACAAAAAAAGTGCACATTTATGCACTTTTTCTAGGTCAAAATAAAGCAAATTTTGGCTATGGTTATATGAACTCCTTTGTGCAGAACCACAAGATGCTCTTTGGAGCATCTCAAATCATGCTGGAGAACAAACTTGGAGAGTTCATACAGCATTAAAGCAAAAAAAAACTAAAAAAAAAAGGACAAACCAAAACATTATTTTGTAATTGTTGCATTGTGACATTTCAAAAGACTTTTGGACCCCTATGTACATATATACTGCATATTTCTATACTTCTCATTTTGTGAATTTAGCGAAACGCCATTGTACTCTCAGTTCACCTTTTCTCCTCTTGCTCTATTTTTTTGACCGCTTCACTTCTGCATTTCAATTTTTGTACCCAGAGTCCTCTGATTCTGCCTGTCCTGGTTTCCTTTAATCTCTGTGCTCATGAAGAAGACCCTATTGAAGGAGGCCTCAATAAATTATAGCTGCTCTGGACTCTTTCTTTTGCACCGCAGGCCACCTCGATTTATAGTGCAGAAACATTGCCTGTTCTTCATTCAGACGTTATCAAATTCAACAGTTTCAAATAAAACACATAAGCTTTGTACTATACAGCTCTTTATATAGTCACAAATCATTTCATATCTGACTTTGATAAACAAAAGTCAAAATGAACACTGAACAACTGCACAGAGAGCTGTTTACACATTTGGAAAGAAAAGATTATGGCAGATTCAAATGCTCTTTTTTTTTAGATTGCAAAAGTGTGACCACATGGTTACCGACTGTGAACCTGTTGCTGCATTCAGGTCATGAATTATTCATATTTTAATATGGAAGCTTGAAATTGAAATTTGTTCTGTAATACCAGATTGGCATCTATTTGTACTACTGTAGCTGCACATGCCGCATAAAAACCAAAGAAATAAATCAAACAGACGGGTGAAAATTTTGCATAATTCTCAGTTCAAGATTAACTTGATGGCTTTCAGCCGATGCTATCAGTGACTGCCACCAGCACTGAAGCACAACTCCCATTATTTGTAGTCAGATTAGTTGTGTAGCTGTACTGTATGATGCATGTTTCATGTTTCTCAGAGCTGAACATGGATGCTGGGTTTTGGACTCAAGGGCCAGTTGAGAGCCCATCAGCAGACAGCGTCTTCAGTTACATGGCAACATGGAAAGCTGGTGACCTAAATACAAGACAGACCAGCCACATCAAGAAATGTAGGACGAAAACACAGCCACAAAGGATGAGCATTTAATTTATGTCTTTAAATATGGGTGTAAAGGGTCTGCTGTGAAACCCAGCACGTCTCTATAAAACATGAATGATAGAAGTCCAGCTTATCTCAACACACAAACCAAAGCATTTCTAGTTCTACTTACTACAAGCTGCCTTGGTAAACTCGACAACAGACAATAATATACAGTCAACAAGCATGCTATAGCCCAAATTAGAAATAATAAGTAGACCATAACTGTACTAAAACAGGATGTACTCTCTTCAGATTTGATTCTAACAAGAATAGTCACCATGAAAACTGTTTGTGACATAGATTGGATACCATACAGCCCTGTGGGTGGGTTTCTGCGGGAGACAGCCAGACAATTTCATCCTGCCGTCTCACAAAGTCTCAACCGTCATGATTCTGACCAGCTATCAAACTCATTTGACACGTGTTAACTATGGCATTTAGTGTCTGAAAGACTACACCTGCAGATATTTTCCTTAAAGACAAAGACTAGCTATCTTATTCTTTGAAATTGTATTGGAGGGAGACTGTGGCAAACCAATTTCTTTTTTTTTTAAATCAAATTCAAATGATGGATCTTTTCTGCTTTCTTGTATCTGTAACTACAGAATTTGATTTGATACAATAATGGGGACACTGTAGATGTCATCTATTTTTAGCCCCTGAAGAGTGCTTGTACTGTAGGACACAATGTTTTTTTGTTTTTTTTTTGGCGTAAACTGCTTAGTGGAAAAATATGGTGGAGGTGTTCGCTGAAACCAATACAGAGCACAGTAATGTGATGAATTAGTCTTTCCTTTTGTTTGGAGACTTTCTGAAACGTAGATTTTTTTGGACTTTCTGTTACCCTTTACTCAGAGGATCAGCTCTTATTGTTCTTCTATCTACTATATTTATACTGAGCTAATGATATTTTTATCCTCTACCTAACCTAAACCTCCAAAGAAACACTTTTATTAAGACATACTTTAGTATATTCATTAAGCAGTTTTCTCATGAGGGTTGTTGATTGTTCACACAAAGTAGTTGATTTCAGGTTTTATACTTGTGGGTACAATTTTTTTTAAACATTTTTGCTAGATCATTCAATTTTCAGAGCACAGTCTGTAGAGGTTCATCTCATGCAACACAAACAATAATTTGGTTAGCGAAAAGCCTTTAAACATTCAACATTCATTTTTGGTTCCCAGAAGAACGTTCTGGTAACGTTATTTTATGATTGTGAAAAATAAAAAGAATATTCCCAGAACACTGTTGTTTGGTTCCCCCCAAATAACCAAAAAAGGGAACCAAATACTATAACGTTAGGGGAGTTTGGATGGGTATATGGAAATGTGTTATAGCTAAAGTGATATATTTACAGTATTAATAGCGACGTATCGTCCGAAAAAGATGGTAGAAAGTTACTGGCGTTATAGTTACCTTCTCTTTTCTAACTTTTAATTTTATCATTATTATAAAACGTTTATTTTGTTGTGTTTTTGTCATTTTTATTAGTTTTTAAAATTTAATATTATTATTTGCTTTTAATTTATTTTTATTTTAGTTTTAGTTTATGTATTTCCAGTTAGAAATGATAGTATTTATCTAGTTTATGTTTTTCATATAATATTTTTGTTTTATTTTAGATGCATTAGCTTCAGCTTTATTTTAATTAACAAATTAATTTTTTTTACTTAATAATAACCCTGAGAACATTTAACATTTTTGTGACCAAAAAATAAATCAAAAAATGTAAAAAAAAATAAAGAGAGAGAGAGATTTGCAGAGATCTGTGCATTGATTCCTCTCTCTTACAGTAGGACAGGTAAAAATATTCTCATTTTTAACTCAGCTCTCCGCTGAGTGCCATTTAACATGTCTTTCAGTGTTTCTCGGTCTTCGTTTCTCTCTTCCTGACAGCATATCATCTGCTGCACTCAGCTTTGTGTCACTTGTGAATCTCACAGGAGGAGGGGGATCAGTGTTGTGGTGATACTCCTGGGCTCTGATACCCACCATCCTGCTCTTACAGTCTTACACTTCAACTCAGAGAGTAGAGAAGCCTGTCACTATGCATACCTCCATCCATTAAATATTACATATTAAATATTTACACAAGCTCAGTATTTACATTGTGCTGTTGAATTATGTGATGGAGGAAGCACATTGCTTGAAACAAGCAAGATGCTGTTTATACCAAATGTTTTGTCAGTGAAATTTGAGGGAAATCTTACTGCTGGGGTTAAGCTAGTCATTTAATTATGATCATTAGCATTCTTCTATCCCACAGCACTGTTTCTAGCCATCCTTCTCCTGTTGCTGTTTTGGTGGCCGTGACTCGACCTGTCATGCCTTCATCTGCTTCCCACTTTATCTGCTCTCTTCTCTCACCACCATTTAATTTTGCTTTCCATCTGTCACAATTTCATGGGCTGCTATCTATATTTTGCTTGCCTATAAATGCGCTATCAGTATCAACTAACTTTATCTACTTTGTATATTTCTTTTGTATTTACTATTTTAAGTATAAGTATTTTATAAAATTAGGATATGATTGTTTTATTTATATATATATATATATATGAATGTCTGTCTGTATCTTATTATGTCTATTTTATACACACATACCCTAAATATACATAAATACTATACAGTTAAAAAGTTTGGGATTGTAAGAAGTCTCTTATGCTTTCCAAGGCTGCATTTATTTGATCAAAAATCAAAATATAAAACAGCAATATTGTGAAATTTTACTGCAATTTAAAATAACTCTTTCTATTTTAATGTATTATAAAATGTATTTTTTCCTCTGATGGCAATGCTGATTTTTCAGCAGTCATTACTCCAGTCTTCAGTCACATGATTCTTCAGAAATCATTTTAATATGCTGATTTGCTGCTCAAGAAACATTTCTTATTATCAGTGTTGAAAACGGTTGTTGCTTAATATTTTTGTGAAAATCGTGATGTTAAGACTGTCATAATCCTAAAAAAAATAATTAATTGATGAATAGAAAGTTATTTTTTTTAATTATAAATTTTTTAAATTAAAAATGATAATTTATTTTAACATAAATGTTGTTTATGTCACTTTTCTTGTCTTATACTGACACTAAATGGTACTGTACATATTGAATTCTGCTGCACATATCACTATATCTACTGGATATGGTAAGTATGGTCAAATTTATTTTTTTTGCTTTGTTTCATTTGAACCTTTCAGTAAACAGAGTACAACACAGTACAAAAAAAGTGCACATTTATGCACTTTTTCTAGGTCAAAATAAAGCAAATTTTGGCTATGGTTATATGAACTCCTTTGTGCAGAACCACAAGATGCTCTTTGGAGCATCTCAAATCATGCTGGAGAACAAACTTGGAGAGTTCATACAGCATTAAAGCAAAAAAAAACTAAAAAAAAAAGGACAAACCAAAACATTATTTTGTAATTGTTGCATTGTGACATTTCAAAAGACTTTTGGACCCCTATGTACATATATACTGCATATTTCTATACTTCTCATTTTGTGAATTTAGCGAAACGCCATTGTACTCTCAGTTCACCTTTTCTCCTCTTGCTCTATTTTTTTGACCGCTTCACTTCTGCATTTCAATTTTTGTACCCAGAGTCCTCTGATTCTGCCTGTCCTGGTTTCCTTTAATCTCTGTGCTCATGAAGAAGACCCTATTGAAGGAGGCCTCAATAAATTATAGCTGCTCTGGACTCTTTCTTTTGCACCGCAGGCCACCTCGATTTATAGTGCAGAAACATTGCCTGTTCTTCATTCAGACGTTATCAAATTCAACAGTTTCAAATAAAACACATAAGCTTTGTACTATACAGCTCTTTATATAGTCACAAATCATTTCATATCTGACTTTGATAAACAAAAGTCAAAATGAACACTGAACAACTGCACAGAGAGCTGTTTACACATTTGGAAAGAAAAGATTATGGCAGATTCAAATGCTCTTTTTTTTTAGATTGCAAAAGTGTGACCACATGGTTACCGACTGTGAACCTGTTGCTGCATTCAGGTCATGAATTATTCATATTTTAATATGGATGATAATGGACAATTTAATACGGACGATAAAAGCTTGAAATTGAAATTTGTTCTGTAATACCAGATTGGCATCTATTTGTACTACTGTAGCTGCACATGCCGCATAAAAACCAAAGAAATAAATCAAACAGACGGGTGAAAATTTTGCATAATTCTCAGTTCAAGATTAACTTGATGGCTTTCAGCCGATGCTATCAGTGACTGCCACCAGCACTGAAGCACAACTCCCATTATTTGTAGTCAGATTAGTTGTGTAGCTGTACTGTATGATGCATGTTTCATGTTTCTCAGAGCTGAACATGGATGCTGGGTTTTGGACTCAAGGGCCAGTTGAGAGCCCATCAGCAGACAGCGTCTTCAGTTACATGGCAACATGGAAAGCTGGTGACCTAAATACAAGACAGACCAGCCACATCAAGAAATGTAGGACGAAAACACAGCCACAAAGGATGAGCATTTAATTTATGTCTTTAAATATGGGTGTAAAGGGTCTGCTGTGAAACCCAGCACGTCTCTATAAAACATGAATGATAGAAGTCCAGCTTATCTCAACACACAAACCAAAGCATTTCTAGTTCTACTTACTACAAGCTGCCTTGGTAAACTCGACAACAGACAATAATATACAGTCAACAAGCATGCTATAGCCCAAATTAGAAATAATAAGTAGACCATAACTGTACTAAAACAGGATGTACTCTCTTCAGATTTGATTCTAACAAGAATAGTCACCATGAAAACTGTTTGTGACATAGATTGGATACCATACAGCCCTGTGGGTGGGTTTCTGCGGGAGACAGCCAGACAATTTCATCCTGCCGTCTCACAAAGTCTCAACCGTCATGATTCTGACCAGCTATCAAACTCATTTGACACGTGTTAACTATGGCATTTAGTGTCTGAAAGACTACACCTGCAGATATTTTCCTTAAAGACAAAGACTAGCTATCTTATTCTTTGAAATTGTATTGGAGGGAGACTGTGGCAAACCAATTTCTTTTTTTTTTTAATCAAATTCAAATGATGGATCTTTTCTGCTTTCTTGTATCTGTAACTACAGAATTTGATTTGATACAATAATGGGGACACTGTAGATGTCATCTATTTTTAGCCCCTGAAGAATGCTTGTACTGTAGGACACAATGTTTTTTTTGTTTTTTTTTGGCGTAAACTGCTTAGTGGAAAAATATGGTGGAGGTGTTAGCTGAAACCAATACAGAGCATAAAGACAAAGACTAGCTATCTTATTCTTTGAAATTGTATTGGAGGGAGACTGTGGCAAACCAATTTCTTTTTTTTTTTAATCAAATTCAAATGATGGATCTTTTCTGCTTTCTTGTATCTGTAACTACAGAATTTGATTTGATACAATAATGGGGACACTGTAGATGTCATCTATTTTTAGCCCCTGAAGAGTGCTTGTACTGTAGGACACAATGTTTTTTTGTTTTTTTTTTGGCGTAAACTGCTTAGTGGAAAAATATGGTGGAGGTGTTCGCTGAAACCAATACAGAGCACAGTAATGTGATGAATTAGTCTTTCCTTTTGTTTGGAGACTTTCTGAAACGTAGATTTTTTTGGACTTTCTGTTACCCTTTACTCAGAGGATCAGCTCTTATTGTTCTTCTATCTACTATATTTATACTGAGCTAATGATATTTTTATCCTCTACCTAACCTAAACCTCCAAAGAAACACTTTTATTAAGACATACTTTAGTATATTCATTAAGCAGTTTTCTCATGAGGGTTGTTGATTGTTCACACAAAGTAGTTGATTTCAGGTTTTATACTTGTGGGTACAATTTTTTTTAAACATTTTTGCTAGATCATTCAATTTTCAGAGCACAGTCTGTAGAGGTTCATCTCATGCAACACAAACAATAATTTGGTTAGCGAAAAGCCTTTAAACATTCAACATTCATTTTTGGTTCCCAGAAGAACGTTCTGGTAACGTTATTTTATGATTGTGAAAAATAAAAAGAATATTCCCAGAACACTGTTGTTTGGTTCCCCCCAAATAACCAAAAAAGGGAACCAAATACTATAACGTTAGGGGAGTTTGGATGGGTATATGGAAATGTGTTATAGCTAAAGTGATATATTTACAGTATTAATAGCGACGTATCGTCCGAAAAAGATGGTAGAAAGTTACTGGCGTTATAGTTACCTTCTCTTTTCTAACTTTTAATTTTATCATTATTATAAAACGTTTGCAATCCTGTTAAAACCACTTAGAAAAATGGCTTTGAAACTATTTTCACTTTTAAAAAAATTGCTAGTAAATTTCTCAAATAATTTACAAAGAAACGGCAAGTAACATTGCATTAAACGTGAACATTTAAAGTAGGCTACAAAGCTTGAAATTGTAGCTATTTTCTTGTAAAACGTACTCCACGACTTCGAAACATCATTTTGAGTGTACTTGCATTAAAAAATATTGTGTACTAGCTAAGAACTAAACGAGTTTGGATCAAAAAGCTGACTAATAACCTATCCTATTTACTTCAAACTCCAGCAAAACATGCAGCACGACGCTGCGTCCACCGTCAGATGGCGCTGTGGAACTGAAAAACCGCTGGAGGTGTGACAGCTGATACTATCTGAAAATCTGTACATGCCACGGCTGGAGTGTGTGTGAGTGGGTGAACGGACCATTCTAGTCTGTGTGTCTCTGTGCGTGTGAGCAGTGATCTGCTGTCATTCATGGGGATCATGTATGGAGATGGAGACCGGCTCGGACCCCCCCGGAGGGACTGCACGTGTTACCTGGGACCCCCGACCAGCTTGATTCCCATGTAAGAATTTTAAAAACCACATATGCATGAGTAAATATGTGTTGTGTTGAGATGCAGCTTCACTCAGCATCACTTTTGAGTCGTGACAGATGTAGTAGCTGTCTTTCTATTCAGGGACAGAAAAAAATTCGAAACAAATCCCAGTTAGAGTCAGTCGTGCTGACAGTGTGAAAAAAACTAATAATTGAGCTCATTACGCACAAGTCTATAAATGGTGATATAAGTCTCATGCGCATCTGGGTATTCTTTACGATTTCTGTTCATAAGAACAGGGAAGATATTAGAGTTCACAGTTATCTGAAAGTTAATGCCATTTTAATTTATCTACAGTATACTGTAGATGTCAAATATATTCATTGGAGACTGTAGGAGGAAATAATGCCAGTTCTCTTACATGTAATGCAAAAAGCATTAGAAAAAAAAACTATTTCAGATAAATCACTGTATTAAACTGTAAAATAAAGTTAGATTGTTAACACGGCCTTTGTGAAAATCACCAACAGCGGCGTTGATTGCTCCATAGGAGCGTCAGTGGAGTTTGTGCGTAAAGCTGAATCGCGCACGCCTCCCGGTGGCCATAGACTGCAGCAGAAGAAACGACCTTAACTAATTTGCCATATGCTGTCAATTCCTTTTTTTTTTTTTTTTACATTAGTAAATGCTAATTCACTCAGTTCTTATGTACAGTATTGCGAATGTAACTGCCAGCCTCATTTTGAACATCATGACCTAACACCATGATCCAAAAAAACAGCTTCTGTTTTGTTTGTTTGTTTTGTTTGTTTTATTCCTACCAACATGTTATCTTACACATTTAATTAAAATTCATAATGAAGTATTTATTTGCTTGTTTGTTCAGCGAAATGTTTGGATGAATGATTTTAGTTTTGTTGTTATATTTACGTGATTACCCATCGTTATTATCACTGTTATTCGCAGTATTATTTATTTGAAAAATATGCTCTACACTGGGTGTATGATTTACTTTGAAACCCTTTTACTTTGAAATTGATAGTAAATTTCAAGTAACACATTGAATTAAACATTAAATTTCGAAGTTGAAAGACTGAAACGTACTTTGATAATCTTTGCTGTTTTTACAGATTATTTATTTATTTATTTATTATATATTGTTACCTCCAAATGATGGCCTACTGCACCAGCAGCGTTACACTGTACGGAGCAGCAGTCATGTCTGGTTATCATTTCTCAGCCGCTCTGCCTCCTCCGCTCGTAACGCCAGTGGAGGGTGAAGATTCGCGCACCCACCCTCTTTACGCACCGAAACAAGGCCGCGCGCTCTGAAGCCGTTTTACGCAGAGTGTTTGTGTTTGACAAACACCCTATCCTCTGTTTAAGGAGGTGGGCTATCCGAATCCCAATGTAATGAGAAGGTCTGTTTATGTGCCACGCTCTCACTGGCACACCTCACCCTCTGTGTCAAGCGCTCGAAGCCAACGCGATTCCAACTTTGTATTCTTGTCTCCAGCGGAATGCGTAAATCCCCCGAGGTGAGTCCCAGAAGGCTGTCCGACATCAGCCCCCAACTCCGCCAGCTCAAGTACCTGGTGGTGGATGAATCGATTAAAGAGGACCTGAAGTCATCTCGATCGGTTGAGGACATCAACAGCGCGTCCATCGAGGAGAGGATCTTGAGAATCACGGGCTATTATGGCTACCAGCCGTGGAATGCCGTTTATAAGAGTAAGCAACTCATTTTTACTAATAAATTGATTGTGTGGAACAGCTGTGAAACAGCAAGGTATTGAGAGTCTCCCAGAAGAACATTTTGCAGAGGTTTCTTTCAGAGCATAGTAGATGGAGTTTAAACTTTCTCTTAAATGTTTCACCTAAACATTATTTTGAAGAAATAAAAATATACACAAATGTGACAATTGTTGAGATGCAGGAATAATGTATAGCTACAAAATGAATGCCAATAGCATAGATCAGATCATTGGGTCTTGGAGGAATTTGAGAATGTTTGAGTTCATATTGAGACTTTTGGATCTCTGAAAATCTGAGTTCAGTATTATTGAGAATTTCTATTTGCTATTCAGTATTATTTTTGATTTGCCAGCACTGACACTATCGGATGAGAACAAACAGAAGCTGAACTGAATTGAGCTGGATGATGACCAGTGTTGGGTTAATTACTGTAATTTAATTACTTTCCCCTTGAAAAAGTAAAGTAAGTGGTTACTCTTAATATGTAATTTAATTGCAATTACTTCTGATGTAATTGCATTAAATAATGTATAGACTAGAACAATTCTATATAAAACAATAGTGGCTTTAACATCAGATTTTTACATCTAATGCTAAAATTTTTGTTTTTAATGTAACCTTCTCCCTTTAAATACTTAAATAATGCAATTTTATATTATTTATTTGAAAGAAATGCAATCCTTGTTTTGTTCAACTGGTTGAGGTTGATATGGGAATTAGAATCTAATTAGTACACTCTAAAAAATGCTGGGTTAAATATAACCCAGCGCTGGGTTAAAAAGGGACAAACCTAGCTATTGGGTTGTTTTGACCCAGCAGTTGGGATGTTTTGAACCCAA
>NW_015627891.1:1620522-1630111 GCF_001515625.1 Sinocyclocheilus rhinocerous | reverse complement strand
CCCAACCGCTGGGTCAAAACAACCCAATAGCTGGGTTTGTCCCTTTTTAACCCAGCGCTGGGTTATATTTAACCCAGCATTTTTTAGAGTGTAATAAGTAATGCAAAACTTTTGAGAGAGAGTAATTAGTACAGTAATCCAATAACACTGTTGAAGATGTAATTAGTGGCTATAATTAATTACTTTTTAAGTAATTTACCCAACACTGATGATGGCACTATTGTCTTCTGTAGAGCTGCTTTATAGCTGAACCTAATTTGGTGATAATTGACATCAAGTCATTGATGTCAATTATTGACTCAAAATTGACTCAAGCTCAATGACACTATTTTCTTCTGTAGAGCTGCTTACGGCTGAACTGAACTTGTTTTATTACTGATGAACTATTGAACCAAATCTGAATCAACACTGAACTGACATGAGGTGAATATGTCCATTGTCTTTTTAGAGCTGCTTTACAGTATAATTCGAATCTGTCTCATATCTGAAGAAGTTTGCTTCATTGTTTCTGTCATTTTCCTGTTTATTACTTTGAAGCTTCTTTGAAACAATGTGTATTGTATAAAGTGCTACATAAATAAGGGTGACTTGACTTGATTTAAGACAGCACAAGATGATATGCAATTAGGCTGTGGTTTTTGAATTTTGACACTTTGGTTCATAAGAATTCATTAATGACTGATTGATTGATTGATTGATCTGCTGGAGGTGCAGTGCGTTATTGCAAATAATGCATGTGGCATTGAGACATTTGATGATGCCTAAATCATATAAAATAACCGAACCTTTTAAAGACATGAACACTATCTTGGCACAGGTGAGGTGGGTGTTTCTGCTTTACAGATATAAAGAGAAGAGCTTCCCGTCCCTATCCTGGTTATCCCCTTTTGTGGGACTGTTCCCTCTAGATAAAGGAGCTGTCTGCATGTTTTAGGAGCCGCTGTGTGCTCAGAAACAGGCACAGTAAACCATCCACTTGACCTTTCATTGGGACACACCAAGAAATGCTTTAGTTACATGATACATTGAAAATCTGTATTTAACTTTTCATTATTTGTCATCACAGTGGCCTCAAAAACTATTTGGGCTCTTAGCCACACTTAAAAAATGTTGTTGTATTTTTATAGCAAAATATATTAAAAACAGCTATGGATCATCCAGGTAACAACACAGAAGAATCAAGCATTTGTAAAGTTTTGAACAGGGTCGTTTTTATAAATGCAACTGTTATTTTCTCTTGTGGACTATATGTAAACGTCTTTTATGTGAAAAGTCATATTCAGGTCAGTACTAAATAAAAAATAACATGCCTTTTGAATGATCCCTCTTATTTTAGTAAAATAATTAACATTTTGCAGATACTGCAAAGTGGAAAAATTTGACCACAACTGTACAGTATATATATATATATATAGTTCATTGCATTTTTATTGCATTTTGCATATCATTTGGATTTTGGTTTATTGTTTGTATTTTTTTCTAATGCATTAAATTCACATTTTTAAGTTTGAAAATACTTTTTGACGTCACTGTACATATAACTTACAGATATAGGCGAACTGCAGTGGTTACAATTTTGGTTGGGTTCCCAAAGGTCACAGGTTCGAGAGTGATGCATGAGTGGTTTCGTTGTCACTATTGTGCCCTTGAGCAAAACACTGAACCCTAGTTTGTTCTAGATCATCTCTGAAGTAAGTTTACTGTAAGTCACTTTGGATAACATTGCATAATGCATAATCAGTGTGTACTGAGTAATACTGCTGTTATTGCTGAATGACAAATTTAGATGCAGAATTCAGAGTCCTCATTTTCTTGTGTGATCCTCAGTTTGCTTCCTGTGTTGTGTTTTTACTGACCAGGCAGGCATGAAATGAGTCCCCTGATTGAAGTGGAAGTGAATTGTGATTGGTAAGAGAGGCTGCTTTAGTACATTGGAGGTTGATGTAGAGTCTATTTAGCTTAATAAAGAGGAGATGAAGATCCTGTATATATATGGAAATTCAGGAAAAGTAAAATGTTTTACACTTAAGTCAAATGTACAGTATAAGATTGTGGTCGGTTTGATTTTTTAAATGTTTTTTCCTCTTATGCTCCTTACATACTGCATCAAGAATACAGTAATTGTAATACTGTGGAATTTTATTACAATTTAAAATTTATTATACTGTCACTTTTGATTATTGAATGATTGTTAATGCTGTTAGAACAGTATAAATCATATTTTTGCATCAAAAATATAGAATCATGTTAACGTCTGTAACCCTGGGGTTGTAATCACACTAGTTTGTTGCACAGCACTTACTTAGCGAACTACTGAGCAAAAGCACAGAGTTTTCTTGCCTGAGTTGATCTGATAAAGCGCTGAGGTTTCCATCACTGTCAGCCTTACAAGACTGATAAATGCTTCTCAAACATACAAAACTGTGTCTGTTCCCTCTCAGCACTGTAGAGTTACACTGCGGTCCTAAATCAGTTTCTGTAAACACTTTCTGCCTGTGACTGTTATTTGTGTACTGCAGGGTTTGAAGTTTGTTGTCATATTTGTTATAGTGTGTGGCCCCATCAGTGTGAGCTGATTTCATTGCAATTATTATTTTTAGGACTGGACTCCTATATTTTAACATGGGATTTAACTTCTGACTTTTTTGGAAATAAATGCATTCTTAGTCAATTAAAATTAATGATTTTGTTATTATTATTGCTTTTACTTATTGATGCTTACTAAGGCAAACATCACTATTGCTATTGTTTATATTAGGCTTAGGGATTTGAACAAACCCATAAGAATAATATTAAAGACATAATTCACCCAAAAATTTAAATTCTTGTACTTGTTCTAAACCTGTATGAGTTTCTTCTGCTGAACACAAAAGATGATATTTTGAAGAATGTTGGTAACCAAACTGCTGGTAGCCACTGACTTCTATAGTATTTTGAAGTCAATGGCTACCAGCAAATGTTTGGTTACCAAAATTCTTCAAAATGTCATCTTTTATGTGAACCAGCTTAAAGAAATTCATACAGGTTTGAAACAACTTGAGGGTGAGTAAATGATGACAGAATTTTCATTTTTAGGTGAACTATCCCTTTAAAGGAAAATTTGATGTTTATCTGCTTACCCCCAGGGCATCCAAGATGTAGGTGACTTTGTTTCTTCAGTAGAACACAAACGAAGATTTTTAACTCAAACCGTTGCAGTCTGTCAGTCATTTTAGTGTCAGGGTTTAATTTGGTTTTGTTTGTGTATGTTTTTTTGACTCTCAAAGCCGTGATTCCCATTCACTTCCATTATATGACTGACAGACTGCAATGGTTTGAGTTAAAAATCTTCGTTTGTGTTCTACTGAAGAAACAAAGTCACCTACATCTTGGATGCCCTGGGGGTAAGCAGATAAACATAAAATTTTCATTTTTGGGTGAAGTATCCCTTTAACACTTGAACCCTAGCAACCACATAGCAACAAGCTAAAGAACAACTTCATACTTTTTTGCACAAAGAAAACAAAAATAACGACTTTATTCCACATTTTCGTCTCTACTGCGTCACTTGTGGACGCGCGTTCACGACAGTATCATGACGTGAGTTTGTGGCGGCGCTGACCCAGATCGGTCAGCGCCGGCGCCGCCACACGCTCGTGTCATGGTACTGTCGTGAACGCACGTCCAAAGTAACGCAGTAGAGACGAAAATGTGGAATAAAGTCGTTATTTTTGTTTTCTTTGCGCAAAAAAGTATTCTCGTAGCTTCGTAACTTTACAGTTGAACCACTGATGTCACACGGACTACTTTGTAGATCATCTTGGTACTTTTCTGGACATTGAACGTGGTAGTTACCTTGCTGTCTACGGGAGGGTCAGAGAACCCTCAGATTTCATCAAAAATATCTTAAATTGTGTTCCGAAGATGAACGAAGGTCTTACGGGTTTGGAACAACACAAGGGTGAGTAATTAATGACAGAATTTTCATTTTTGGGTGAACTAACCCTTTAATGGTCTTTATGTAGACTAGAGGGACACATCTGGCAGCATCTGACAGCAAATAAAAGTGAATATAGACTCTCAATTCCTATTTAATTCAGCTCCTGTCAGGGTTGGTGAATGTAACAACACCCCAAGAAAACTTCAAGCAGCTAATCGCAGTTAGGAGTCATGTAAGTTGGATTACTATTTGAAAGTTTGTGTTAGCTCTAAATGAGGCCTAACAAATAGCAATTTTCATAAGTTTTCAACTCAACACGAGGCAGCTAACAGAGGTCCAAATAGGCCAAGCGGTCAGTGCCTAAACCGCCAGAGCATCAGTCAGCAGAAATAAAGAGATTGTGTTTTGATGCTGGTTCAGAGACAAGTGAAACCCATGAGAATCGTTACTTTTGTACTTCACAAGAGAGCTTGTTTAACTCAAATACAGTCAGTTCTGCACTCTGTAATATTTTCTTTCACTGTAGAAAGCCCTTGGGTTTGGTTCACACATCTAAGAACTGTTTGGCTATGGAGAGCTCCCAGCACTTTCCACAAATAGAGTACAAAATAGGGCCTGAAACTATCAAAAAAAAATTTTTTTTTGTTTTCACAGTCATAGAAAGGATGTGCTTAACCTTTTAAATATGCTTTATAATGCAAGCCATTTTATTTTAACTTCTTTTTTATAAGGTCTGCAAATTTTGTCTACAGTTTAAAAATGTATGTATTTGTATAATTTCTAATGAGAAACATTAATGTAATATATAAAATAAAAAACAAACTAATTTGGTACTGAATATTGGTTTGCAATTATTGATAAACAAGTTTGGGTTCAGTAAGATTGTTGTTTTGTTTTTTTGTTTTTTAAAGGAATGAATACTTTTATTTAGCAAGGATGTATTAAATCGAACAAAAGTGACAGTAAAGACATTTATAAATTTACACAAAAAAAAATCTGTTTCACATAAATTCTATCCTTTCCACAAAAAATGTTAAGCAGCACAACAGTTTTCAAAATTGAATTCTACATTTTTAAATATGCTGTAAACCAGAAATTGTAATGTCACAGTATTACAGTTTTCACTGTATTTTTTATTAAATAAATGTAGCCTTGATGAACATATAAGTGTCTTTGGAATCAGCTGCCACTGGACATCTGCCTTGCACCATCTATTGCAACTTTTAAAATGATGTTGAAAACATATCTTTATTCCCAGGCATTCTAATTGGATTTTATCTCTGTTTTTCATTGTTTTACTGTTTTATGGTTTGTCTTGCTTGTTTTATGTTTTAGCCCTTTGATTCTGTTCAGCACTTTGGCCAGCTTTGCTGAGATAAATGTGCTATATAAATAAACTTTACTTACTTACTATAAGAGAGTTTGTGCAAAAAGTTTAGTAAAAAAAAAAAAAAAAATCTTACCCATGTTATGGTCTTAGGTGTCCAAATGACAATTTAAGTTATGTTTTTTTGTAATCAGGGAAAGGTATGCTAAACTAATTATACTGTGCAAGGATAAAGAGTATACATTTTACCAATTAAAATGATTAAATGAGTTTCAGTTCAATAGATCATGTCAAAATTATGATATTGTTGTATGATTTTAATTGTTAGTTGAGAAGGTGAAGACCTTTGAGATTGGACAAGGTTTTGGGGGTCAGATATTTGTAAATATATATATATATATATGATCCTTTTAAATGATGTAGGTTTTTGATGGGTAGAGCATTGTCAAAGTGATTTGTGATTTCTTAGCAGATTTTCTACCTGTGTTGTGCAGTCAGAAGTCTGTAAGAAGGTGAACACTTTCATTAACCTCAACAGAGTTGCAGAGGAAGAGGAGCTATATACTTTTTTCTCCTCTGTAACGGTGGGTTATGTAAGATGGGCTTAATGAATTATTTGTGACATGCATCTTTGCTTCATCCTATGCTGCATACAGTAGCCTTTGAACTTTTTATTGAAATTCTACCAATTTCTGTCTGACAAAACTCTCTTTACTTTAGGAGAGATTGCATATTATATACTGAATGCTTTGTTCTCTTTGAATTTTAGCAAAACTAATGCAATTGAAAAGTGAATTATTTTCATTTAGCTTATTCAGAAAATGTACAAAATTAGTCTTATTGTTCTCACATATGACACACATTATAGAAATATTGTCATGGATCACATGGAGTTCAAACTAACATGTAACGGGATAGTTCACCCCAAAATTAAAATGATCTCATTCTTTACTAAAGATATTTAGTAGAATGTCTTTGTCCATACAGTGAAGGTCATTGGGCCCCAGTGTTGTTTTGGACCCCATTGACTTCCATTGTATGGACAAAAAACAGAGACATTTTTCAAAATATCCCCTATTGTGTTCAACAGAAGAAAATCATACAGGTTTGGAACAACATCGGTGAGTAAATGATCCCAGAATTAAAATTTTTAGATGAACTATCCCTTTAAGAGCATATTTATATATTCCATATGTTTAGATATTCCGTTTCTTGATAGATTCTCTTCATTACAGCCCGCAACAGAAGCCCATCAGCCCTTTTGCATGCTTTCCACCCTTTTAACCAGACTTTATTTTCTCTGCAACTGAATCCAGTTATTGTGCCGCAAATAACGCTGTTTTTGATTACTGTCATCATCAGTTCTTGGTTTGATGGAGTGGCATTAGCCTGTAGGTGAATTGGAGTGCTAATGTAATCACAGTCTTACTCTGTTGCTGTGGTGCACTTGAGCTCAGCATCGTCACTCCAGGCTACGCCAGAGGAAACCGTCCTTGCAATTAGTGTTCTGTGAGTCACTTTAGATAAAAAGCATTCACTCAGCAATAACTAACTAACAAGCTGATGAAAGACTAAATGCAAAACTCCATTAAATGTGTCATTAGCAGTAATGTAAACAAATATAGATGCTAACAGAAGCTACAGGGTTTACAAGTAGACAATGCAGTGCTTGTATCCCCAGTATCACTAAAACGAGAGACTGTAAGGTTTTTTGCATGTATCTAATTCACATGAGTTCATAACCTAAAATCAGTCTATGTGAGGACCACCAGAGCAATGTATGACTAATAACATGAATCATTCTGAAGTACGATACTAATCTGTTTATTCTGAAATTCTTGGTTTTCAGTTGACCTGAATGATCAATTATAAACCAATTTATTTCAACACATCTCATTGTTGTGCTCATTATAGGACTGGCTTATATCTCTCGGCTCATATGATGTAAAATGGTTCATGGCTAAAAATGAAACAGCAGAAAATTGTCTCAGATGTACGGTCATGAATTATATACTGAGGTCTGGAGGGGATAGATTGGGAAAAGATTTTCGCATGACTTCATGTCTGTCAGCATCTTGGGGCATGATCTGCCGCTATTTTTTTATTTATTTATGTAAGAAATCGACTTTGAAAACATTGTAGCTGAAATATTATCTTAATATAATAAAACATACCTGTCTAAAGGCAGAAAACCAGAAAAACTGGAGAAATATGACAAGGAAGAAATTTACAGGTTATGTTATGTTCAAGCATGCAAGCCATTTTTAGATGTTAAATTGAATATTTATAATTTTTTAGTTATTTAGCCATTTATAAAGTTGTTTTAGAGCAAAGCTTTCTCAGTGGAAGTGATGGGCTGCTCAGATGCTGGCAAAAAATGTGTGAGACTACAGATAAAATATCTGCTTAAAATGATAATAAGAGATAGATGTGACGGAATTAATATGATAACAATGCTTATAAAGTGAAATTAACTTGAGACATTCTTTAAAGTTTATCCCTTGAGTTACTTTTGATCCTCTTTTTTAATATTTTTTTTTCCATTTCATTAATTTATTTTTTTCACATCACCCAAATATAAAAATTTTATAATTTCCTTAACCTCATGTTGTTCTAAAACCGCATGACTTCCTTTCTTCTGTGGAGCATATAAGAAGAATATGTGATCTTTCCTTCAGATTCAGAGTCTTGTATCTGAGAAAAGCATAAAAACAAACAAGAGCTGAAAAGATGCAGAAAGTGATGGTACCCCTTGTTTACCTCTTCTCATCTTTCTAGGGAGCTTTGTGTGCTGTCACTGGGAAATGGGGTCATGCATATGCACATATGGATCTTTTCCCAACAGAGGCTTTGGATCAAATAAAGGTCACAGTCATCAACGGTGTGGGTTTGAATCCTGCGCTGTGTCAGTGATTGTTCTAAAACTATCTTTAACACTTGATGCACTTGAGTTGTCAGTTTAACGCATTTGCTGTAATCTTTGCATGTTTTGTAAAGTAAAATTGTGCATTTGGTAGATTTATATTTATTGTTACTTGTTTCAGTTGCCAAATTATTCGTGTTTACTATAATTACAATCTGCTTGTGTAACGATTCTGTTGTTTTTTTGCATTAATCTTGAAATATGTACAGTAAATAATTAATTGATTTATTTTGTTAGTTAATAATCAATTTAAAATGATAACAGAAATGATAAAGGAGCTTACAGTTTGCAGTATCTAAAAGATATATTTTATATGCAAGTCCTCACCATGGCTGCATTTATTTAAATGAAAATACAGTAAAAACAGTAATATTGTGTGTAGCCTAAAAACGAACTAAAGATGCGGGAGCTGAGTGAGGGAATAACTTGTCTTGACACGTCAATCATCCTTCATGTTTGTGTCTTGAGATTTATTTTATCCACCGAATACTTGACAAACATTGAGGCATTTCTTGAAGGATCGGAAGATTATTTGAATCAATACAAAAGTTTGAATGAATGAACAAAAAAATGTGTGCTCTCACACTCACCCCCTTCTTTCCCTGACAACAAGATAGATAGATAGATAGATAGATAGATAGATGTGAACACAAAATCAATCTGTTGAAAACTGTTGCTAACATTGGCTCTCGGTGTCTTTTTGTCTTATAACCTAACCTAAAAACACTATGTGGGTGGTTAAACCCTCCTGCTGGGCCGTCTGTTTGATGGTTACCAGGAAAGAATGACAGTCATCTCAGAAAGGTCAGCTAGGTGCTAGAAAACCCAAACCCATGGAAGTAAATTCAGGATAAAGTGGTGGGAGAGATTTCAAAGAGAGGATGAGAAAGAGTTGCTCTATCTCTAAACTCTGTCTTCTGTCCCCAGTGAATCTCTCCTCCATGTGCACAGACACTTGATGTTCCCTTCAGCCTGGAGTGACACAGAAACGCCTTACCTCGTGGCTTCTCTCTCGCTCTTTTATATCCAGAATGACACTGTGTTTGGTGTCATTGATCAAAAGGTTGTAGTTGCACTGAATAAAATGTCTGACTACCTCAAGGCTCAAACGTTACTCACTTTAAAATCGAACTACGGTTAGATACAACTACCTGCTTGTGAAAAGAAAGATATCAATCACTTACTTTTTCAGAATAACAATAAAATGCCTCATGAACAAATGTGACCCTGGACCACAAAACCAGTCTTAAGTTGCTTCGGTATATTTTTAGCAATAGCCAAAAATACATTGTATGGGTCAAAATTATCGATTTTTCTTTTATGCCAAAAATCATTAGGATATTAAGTAAAGATCATGTTCCATGAAGATATTTTGTAAATTTCCTACCGTAAATATATCAAAACTTAATTTTTGATAAGT
>NW_015627891.1:1601748-1620039 GCF_001515625.1 Sinocyclocheilus rhinocerous | reverse complement strand
ACAATAGAGCTTATGAAAAACTTTAATTAAACACTCCAACTTAACACTAGAAAGTTAGTGCGGGTTTCTTCAGTACCATGTCATTTTTCTTCTCCAGCTGTGCCATCTTTTCTTCAATCTTCTTTTTCTTTTCTTGCTCCTTCTCCTTTTCACCTTTCACTCGAGCCTCAACAACCCGTTTCAAACGCTCGTCCCGCTTCCTAAAGCGGACAGAATTCACTTTTGAGTCCTGATTTGCATTCACACTTGCATTAATAATTCTGATTTATTGAATAGTACCATATCGATCAATGGCAAACGCATATGTGACCCTTGACCACAAACCCAGTCTTAAGTCGCTTCGGTATATTTTTAGCAATAGCCAAAAATACATTGTATGGGTCAAAATTATCGATTTTTCTTTTATGCCAAAAATCATTAGGATATTAAGTAAAGATCATGTTCCATGAAGATATTTTGTAAATTTCCTACCGTAAATATATCAAAACTTAATTTTTGATAAGTAATTTGCATTGCTAACTTCATTGGGACAACTTTAGGCGATTTTCTCAATATTTTGTGATTTTTTTTGCACCCTCAGATTCCAGATTTTCAAATTGTTGTATCTCAGCCAAATATTGACCTATCGTAACAATACTATACATCAATGGAAAGCTAATTTATTCAGCTTTCAGATGATGTATATATCTCAATTTCAGAAAAGTGACCCTTATGACTGGTTTTGTGGTCCAGGGTCACAAATGTATGCCATGAATGTGCTTTCAAATGATAAATAACAATTTATGGTATTATGAAAAATACCAGGGCAGAGTAAAAATACAGATTTTCCAATTAATTGCAATGTTCATTTAAACTTTCAACATCTGATTTTAAATGTCTGCTTTCTTCAGTATATCCATGGAAATTTTGTATTACACCATACACAAACCGGACAAACAATTCACTTTTTATCGCTATTCAGTTGTAAGTGAATGTGCCCTCTAAAGTAAAAAAATGAATTAAATTTGGAGCGTTTTAGTCTTAAATCATGTTATGCATTGAAATATTCTTTAAATCTATTAATCTATATGAAGGAATCTGTATTAAATTGAATCAGAAATTCAAATAATAATAAATCAGTGCAGATTCCCAGCCTTAGTAACTAGTTGACTCTATAGATATCAAAATTCTTTATGCTCGGGTACAAGAAAAATTATATTCACTAAAGTGAAAAGCACAAGCATTACTGCTGCTTGCATGAAGGAAAACAGAGTAAAACCTTTTCCTTGAAACTACTGTGAGAGGGAGTACTGTTGGAAATGAGCAATCATTTTGCCTAAAAATGAAATCACTTCAGAAAGAATTAGAAATTAACGCTTTGGTCTCTAATTACATACATCTTTTCTCTGATCAAAAAACAAACAAAACATGAGAAATTCTCGAGAAAGTTATGTGCAGATGGTTCTTGAGTAGTTTTGGAAGGTGGATGAACTTTAAATAAATGCCTGCTTTATTTTCAGCATCTTTTGTGTTTGCTTTGTCTGTTTCCATCTGTTTCCATCTGTTTCCATCTACTTCTTGCACTCGTGGGACAATGATGGGTGATTACTACTTGATTACCTATTACAGCTCAAATGCTGCTGCAAAGTGCAACTAGCTATTTCAGAGTATTTGAGGAGGTTTTGTTGAAAGGATGCTGTAATTTTGCAATAGACTAGTGGATTTAGTGATGCTCACAACAACAACATATCTATCTACGTATCACTATGTATATCATTCTATCATTCTTTCTATCAATCTCTGAATTTATTTTGTTCCATTCTCCTGAACCTGTTTCAAATTTCATTCAAATTCAGGAAACACATTCTCAGTTCAATTCTGAATAGTTGTTATTATCATCATCATCATCATTTGCTGTTTTTAGGGTCAACTTCTTATTAGATTTTAAATCATCCTTACATGTTTGTATATTTTGTTGACCATTTTAGTCACAGTCTGGAGTCCTGCCTATAGGTGAACACATGTATTCACAAAACATCTTGCTACCTTATTTATTGAAACAACCTTGTAAATATTTTAGCCTGTCCTCTTAGGGGATTGAGAACTGGGAGAACAACTGACTCCTGTATACTCTTATCTTGAATTGTAACATTTCTATTTCTGTCACCACCAGGCACATGGGCAGATGCTTGGGCCAAACTGATCACTGATTAGCATGAGAAACTAGAAGCGCTTTAAAGGGGTCATATGACGTTGCTAAAAAGAATATTATTTGGTATATTTGGTGTAATGAAGTGTGTTTATGTGGTTTAAGGTTAAAAAAACACATTATTTTCCACATACTGTTTCTCCTCTATGCCCCGCCTTTCTGAAACGCATCGATTTTTACAAAGCTCATCGGTCTGAAAAGCGAGGTGTGCTCTGATTGGCCAGCTATCCAGTGCGTTGTGATTGGCCGAATACCTCAAGCGTGTGACGGAAACGTTACGCCCCTTACCATATTGTGATGCCCTGTCCGGCCGGAGCGACGAGACAAAAACATTAAAACCCATTATAAACATGCATCCAACGGGGACATAATTACGGATTATAATGACTTATACTGTCGCCGTGTAAACATAAAACCATGTCTGCATTTCGGATATCGTCCTGTTTTGGAAGGCCAAACAAAGTAGTTTCGCTTTCACAACGAAGCACACAGCGTCTTCACGACATGGCTGCAGTGTCAACAATACTACAGCGAGAATAAAAGTTATGCTTTCTTTCTTTGCGTGAACATTTGGGCGGTGTTATGCAAATCTTCCCACATCGTGACGTAGACATGTGGGGGCGTGTTAGAATGAGCCGTTTTAGGTAGGCGTGGTTGACTCTTAACTTTTATAAAGAATATCTCTTTGGATTTGAGACTTTAGTCTTTGCAACTTTACAGATCTTCTTTATGCACCAAGATTTGTAACACTTCAAAGAGAAAGGAAAAATTGAAATCGCATCATATGACCCCTTTAAAACACAAGTCAGAAGCCAGCCTGTCAGTGTGTGTAAAGTCAGTGCGGTCCCAGCGTGTGTAATACGCACCACAGCCCGTCTCCATGCATACAGGAAAAGCAGGCAATTAGAGCAATGCTGGTGACATATCCAACACGACAGCCAATGGGGGAAGGGAGAAAGAAGAGGCAGAAACAAAACACCCCCACCCCCTCCACAGCCCCCCTCAGGCAGGCCTGCCCCTGCCCACCCAGTCTCATTCTGCATTAGTACCATGACTTTCCATCATCTTTTTCATCATCATCATCATCATCAACTAGGAATGAATCACGTTTCTAAGACTGACTGCATATGTCAATGCAGATTTGAACAACATATTTCCAGTGGCATTTTGAAAAAGCACATTTTTTTATTTCCCTGGCTCTTCAGCATTGGAAAGGTCATGCGTTTACTTTCTGGTCAGGTTGGCAGGTACCAGAATCATGACTCATAGATTGACCACAATTGAGAAAACTGAGAACTGAACTTGAAGGCAAGGTGTATAAAATTTTTTTTTTTTTCAAAATACTTTTCTTATATTCAAGTCCAGTGTATAGATGAATTTGAAAGTGAGCCATTTATAGATTGTTTTCTTTGAAATCATTATATGGGGTATTCAGTGGCATTGAATTGCACTCATGGATAGCGCCATTTATTTGCATTTGTTTTAGAACCAGATCCACTAAAGGAATTATGCAAACCAGCCAACAAAACAGCAATAATTAGTTTGTCTGATCAATGGCAGACAGGTAGGTGTGTTCTGGACACTTTGCTGACACTAGTAACACAGAAAAGACACATTTCACCTTTAATTAAGCACAAAATATGAATGCTGCTGAAATGTGAATGCCGAAGCAATGGAGTTTAAGACCAATTTAGTGGAGAAGGTTTAAACAACAGTGGCAAAAAGATTTAGATGTTGCATCTTCTTTTAAATCTTCACTGTTCATAGATTTTCAGTCATTTTGAATGTACAATGAACAGTTTATGAGTTTCTTGTAAGGGAAAAGCACTGAATATTATTTAAACTTCTCAAAAATGGTGCTTATCTTTGACATAATCATCATTAAGGATTTAAGTAAACCTGTTCTGAACTTGTTGCAGAAGTGAAAGTATTACTTGGAACAGACTAAAAATGTTGTCACCTCATGTCTCTTCCCCTCGAACCCTAAAGACTCTTAGAAAAACGAAACAAAAACAAAAATAAGTTCTTTTGGAACACCTTTATAAAAAATACATTCAATTCTCAGTTAAATATTCTCAGGTTTAATTAATTCTCATATGAATAGGCAAGACTTTTGGTGATGATTCCCAGAATACATAATTTCTCATCATTGCTCATTTACTGTACAGTACCATGTCTGTACTCTGATCTATGCAATTTAAATAAAACATACTATTTTCCCTCCATATCCTGCATAATAGATACTCAATCTAGTCTGTAGTTCTCAAGTGGTGGGTTGCAACCCAAACTGATAGCAGACAGCAAGGGAAATTTGTGCATAGTTAGAAAAACCAAGTTTTGGTTATTCCTTCATGTGCATATTCATAGCAAATACTAATACAATATTTTGCTATAGAGTTTGTTTCATGTGTTAGGCTGATATAATATTGTGCTGCTGTTTGTGCATTTACAAAATTGCCTTTTGTCCCATTCATGGCAATATTAATCCATTTTAATGTTGTATTTTAAGGGCAATTTGTTTACTTTTGTACAGCAAGCATGTCTAGTGCTGTGTTTGGTCGCTATTGATGTTCAATGTAAAATCTGGGTACTGAGGCAAAACTTTAGACTAGTTTCAGAGTCAGATTGATCTTGCCATTATAGCTTGTTATTCAGCACAAGATGATGGATTGTAGCATCTTTCTGATTTTCTCCTCTTCAACTTTCCAAGTGAAAGTACGGGCATACCTACTCCAGTTCTTTTGAAAGCAGGCCAAAAGCACCAGCTGCAGCATTGGAGGATACACAACCTTAGACGCGTGATTAGAACCCTGCTTGATCACTGTTGAAAGAGCTCATCCTGAACGACAAAAAACAATCAGAGCACAGATGGAGATCAAAGAGCGAAGGGACAGGCAAGATGCTAATGTATAAAGCTCTAGCGAAAAAAAAAAAACTTCTCTCCCCAGTTAATATTTGTAAAGCTGATGAGCCATAAACTTTTAAAACATCAGCAGATGAGTTGAGACGTCTCAACGATGCTGAGCTCAGTGCTGGAGATGATTACATATTCCCTTATAATAATAAGACAGTTTATTATTTGTATTTTTATTCTCTCTTAAAGGAATAGTTCACCCCCCCAAAAAAAATAGTTCTTTACTGGAGTTACATAAGCAGGTTTCACTAGACTCAAGTTTATTCCTTGCTTTAATTTTTAACCGTGCTAAATGGAACAAGTTCGGTATCTGTTCTGTTGGACTTAACCAACCTCAGTTTAAATGCAAACCCTCCTTCGCATCACTCCAACTCTGTCAAATTGAATTCTGAGGCCTTCCGTGCCTTGTTATATTATTTATTTTCTCTCTTTATTTGATGTGTCTGCATCATTGCATTAATTTCCTCATAGAGTTTCCTCTATGCCTTCTGGTAATGCAGCCATGACAGGAAAACTACATTTTATTTTCCTTCATGACAGAATGCCACTAAAAAATAAGAATGACTCAAAGGAAAGGAAATGGAATTTTAGATCAGGACTTTGATTCGCCATTGTTACCGTTTTAGACCACTTTAATTCCGTTTCTGGTCATGTCTGATTTCATCTTACGTTTATGGACGGGCTCTAAACTGCCAACAGCAGATTACACACATCAGCACTGGCCCAGAAAACAGTCCTCTGGCTAATGTCACTCCATCAAAATGACCATGCTTTCATGTCCAAATGATGCCAGTGATCAAAAATTGTGTTATCTGCTGCACAGTTATTGAATTTAGTTCAAAGTGACTAAAGAAGATTTATAATTTATTCACATTTTGTTTTTGGGGTATGTAATGGAAGCTACAAAAACATAAGATGAAAGGATGTTGGGATACCCTATCAGAAGCATTAGCCTATGTTTTGTTTTTGGTTGGGTTTTGTGGGTTTGGGGATGGGTCACGGTTGAGGAACAACCAACTATAACTCTGTCAGAGAATGTAGCTAGGCCCCACAGAATCCAGAATTTGGAAAATTTTGGATGAATAAATTAAAGCACAACTGTACACTTAATCAAA
Source organism: Sinocyclocheilus rhinocerous (assembly GCF_001515625.1). NCBI lineage: Eukaryota > Metazoa > Chordata > Actinopteri > Cypriniformes > Cyprinidae > Sinocyclocheilus > Sinocyclocheilus rhinocerous. Next base: position 1,613,822 of record NW_015627891.1, on the reverse strand, counting down.
TCACAATATGGACTAGTGTTTGTGAATATTAACTACAAAAGGCCGCTATTTAAATAGTTCTTGTTCTGCGTGTGTCTGTACAAATGAGTGGTGCAGTTTTGTCTACACATATTCAAGCACACATGATGAATGCCTGCCGATCGTTTCACCATTTGATAAAAACATTATATACTCTCAATTACACACAGAAACTCAAAGATCTTAACTATAAACCATTAAAATAAAAGTTTGGATTAACTTTAATATATGTATTACTATAGTAGAGTGTACTTTACAAAATTATTAAACATTATTTTTTAAGCAATATCACACAATTTTTCATCTGTGTTTTAATTTAAAACCTGTTATGCAGCACTTTATATGGAAAGAAAGAAAGAAAGAAAGAAAGAAAGAAAGAGAGGAATTGTTCACATTTCATTTGATTACATTTTAAAAGCTTATTAAAATTGTTAAAGTTTTATGCATCCATTTGATTATCACCAGCTTTGATAATAAAAATGTGTTAAATCATAAAATACAGAATCCAGAAAAAAATAAAAACATAAACAAAACAAAATTAACAACACAGAATTTCTGAAAAAAGAAAACATTTTATAGAGCACTATTAATGTTAAAATTGTAATAATTTTTTTAATTGTTAAATGTTTATGAATTTCATTGATTTATATTTTACTGTTCCACTGTGTCTTGTGCTGTCTCTTGTGCTCTTTTGAACATCTTTTGAAGGATTGAGTAAGATGTTTCAAGTTAGAAATAGTTCTAAAAAACCATCTTGAGATCCCTGAATTTGTTCCTGTGAACCGACATCCAAAGGGTGTAAACAGGTCTGGTTGATTGATTACACCCAGTGATTCTCCCACTGTGTTTGGTAATAGTGTGTCCCAGTGGAAAACTGCAGCAGCAGCAGGACGCAGATAGCTGCTAATAGCAGAACATGTGTGTCAGACTCTGATATGCAAGCGAACAGTGAATCCCACCGAAGAGCCCTACTGCTCTGTACCCGACAGCCGTACAGCTGCAAGATTTATCAGGGAGAGAGAGAGAGAGCATCCCTGAGAAGAAGGGAAAAAGAGGGAGCTGTACAAGAGGACTTCTCTAATGATACCGTGAATTGTGTATGCGAGAGAGATGGAGAAGCATGACAGAAAAAAAAGACTGGATAGAAGTGCTTTGTGCTGTTGTATTTTATCTATCTATCTATCTATCTATCTATCTGTTGTTGAATCAAATTGCCTATTGTTAAAGGGGGAATTTTCACTTTTTTAGCTTTTTTTTTTTTTTATATACATTTATTTAGGTTTCTGGCATGCCTGCCAGCTCACAAATGCTTAAAAGAAAACATGCAGCCAGTTTGTTATGGGCTGTCTGAGAGCCCGTCCACACGGAGACGCCTTTAGCTGTTTACATACAAATTTGTATCGTATCGGTGTTTCGTCCAGACGGATCCGGCGTTTTGGGAGCCTGAAACCGCTATTTTTTTAAACCGGGTCCCAGAGTGGATAAATCTGAAAAAGACACCCTTGCGTTTTCGTGTGTACAGCCAATCCATATATTTTGTGAAACAATTATGTCATCACCCCTAGTCAGACACCGCTACGTCACGTAACAGCAACAACAACAACAATGGCAGACTACATGTTTGTGTTTGTGCTACTGAGCCTATTAGCTTTACTAATGCAAAATCTAAAATTACTAATCAAACATGTTTGTATACAGCGCGCAAGGTTTATGCGCATGCTCCAAGTCTTCTTCTCAGTTTTTAATGTATCTCTGTGGCAGAATTACTGCATCACATACTGTACTGATCTGAAATGTATACTACATCGTTTTGAGTCGGTTTCAGTGGTATCGTGTACGCAAATATTTCTTGAGATGACGCCGTGTTTACGGAATTTTATTTTTAGAACGAAGAAAAAAAAAAGATTGGATAGGGAAAGCTCTGGCTTCGTGTGGATGTGGCTTGAGTCTGAAACTCTATCATTCAGAGAGCTGTTTTAATTTGCAGCCGGTTTCTACGTAGATAGCTAGCTATTTGAATAAGATCACCTCTGAGCCATATACGGAGTCAAAGGCAGCAATGCACGCGTCTTGTGTCGACACACGCCCCACGGAAGAGAGGGGTGGGGTGAGCAGAGCTTTATCATTTAAAGACACATGCACCGAAACGCATGCACTGTGAACAGAGCTGTTTTTGACAAGGTAAAAAGGGTGTTATTTTGCACGACCATTGAGGAATTTTAAACAAAGTATGTTACAGACATGTCATAAAGACCCTAAAGAATCATGCCAACTTGTGGAAAATGGGCATCCGATGTCCACTTTAAAATTTGTGTAAAATACAGAACATAAGAATCATCCCCAAAACCTTTCCTTGTCTCTTTTTGTGGCGATTTGATTCTTGGTATTCTGTTTTTCTTTCTCATTTCTTGTTTTGCATGTGAAAATTGTGTGTGGTGTGTGTGAAAATTATATGACTATAGTTATGTTATGATAAAGTAGATAACATACAAATACAGCTTCTCTCTCAGGGGAACCCGTTATAAATATCTAGATCTCTCTTTCTGTCTCTCGCTTTCTCCTATATCTCCTTATACTCTATACTGTTTCTCAGAAGCTGCCCTACTCCATATCAAAGCACAGTGAGAGTCCTCTGTCCTGTTACGGTAAAGCAGAGACAATCTTTTTTCTGTCTATTTAATCTCCTAGTGCTTGTGTTTCTGCCTTCACAGTCATTGTTCTTGAGACTCAATACAGTGAGTCCACAGCGCCCCCTACTGCCCTATCAGTCAATATGAAATTAAATCTAGTAGTGGCTCTGTGTGTGTGATTTTTGTGTTTGTGCTTTTGTGTGTTTGTTTGTTTGTTTGTTTGTTTGCGTTGAAATCTTTGCTCATGGGAAATAAAGGGACAAAACTGATAACCATAGTTTTTTGCAAAAGTACTGTGGTGCTACCATGGTTCAGCAATGGTTATCATATAGTAATAATATGATGTTTTGATAGGATATTGAATGATTACAATTTTCTTGTGCCATATGAATGCTGTATGCTGTTTTATGCTGGAATACATCAGATTATGGAATTAAAATGGGTTTGTCTCACACTGACTTTAAAGGAATAGTTCATCCATAAATGAATGTTTGCTGAAAATGTATTCACCCTCAGGCCATCCAAGATGTAGATGTGTAAGTTTGCCAATCGCAGCACATTTGGAGAAATGTAGCATTACATCACTCGCTCACCAATGGATCCTCTGCAGTGAATGAGTTTCCCTGGAGTAAGCAATATTATGCATAGAGGACTCATATTTTACCCGGAAGCAATAGTTTTAAGTTATTTGAGTCATGTGGATTAGTTGTGGATTATTGTGATTTTTTTATCAGCTGTTTGGACTCTCATTCTGACGGCACCCATTCACTGCAGAGGATCCATCGTTGAGAAAGTGATGCAATGCTAAAACTGCTAAGAGTTTGAATTAGGCTTTAAGCAAAGTATACGTTCTTATTGTTTTCTTGTAATTTATGACCTGAAATATGACCTGGACATGTTCTTGCAGCTTTCAAGTGATTCACTCATTGATTCACTGATTTGGACTGAACTAAAATCTATCTTTTGTTTTAGTATAGAATCACTTTACACATGTCACATCTATAGATAACACATCACCAGATGTCCCCCTTGTGTTTACAGTCTTTAACCTGTCTGTATCTGCTGTGCATTATGTTATATAATGATGATCCCACTATGTTTATGCTCACTATACCAGAGAATGCTGATATACAAAGGAACAAAAGAAAAATATTACACCAAAAATGACTAACAACAGAAATACGGTATCTATTACATTCCTTTCATGTCAGATGATAACTGTATTGTTGCACTCAAAAAGCACAATGCTACATTCTGTATTAATGCATACGGGGGTGTTCGTAATAGATTATGCTCTCTGTTTGAGAGCTTTACTTGTTTGCCTGAGCATAACAGCAGTAATGGAGACAGTACGATTATGAATCTCCTCCTTCAATAGTTTTTATGCAATAAAAGTGTCTAGTAGTGTTGTGTTTGAAGAAAAGTTGTAAAAGCAATTGTAAATGGTAAAACAGATTACAGGTCACACACCAAATCGGCTCATGGTCTCATAGTTCTGGACAGATCTTGTTTTTCTTTAAAGGGAAAATTCACAAAAAAATGAACATTTACTCACTCTAATGTTGTTCCAACAGATATTTTGAAGGTTGGTAACCAAACAGTTGCTGGTAGCCATTGACCTTCATAGTATTTTTTCCATACTATGAAAGTCAGTTTCATTCATTCATTCATTCATTCATTCATGTATGTATTAAGCGCCAATAAACATATACAGTGTATACTGTATATAGTGTGTGTGTGTGTGTGTGTGTGTGTGTGTGTGTGTGTCACACACACACACACACACACAATTTACATACATTTATTCATTTTAGCATAAAATGTTATGTTTGTTATGTTTGGAACAATATGAATGAATTTTACTTTTCATTTTTTGTGAACTATTCCTTTGACAGTATGTGGATAAGAAACGCCACCGCCAACCATCACCAAACACAGCAAAGAGATGATAGGGATGCAGATATTTATGCCCACATGTTTGAGTTTAGGAGGGGTTCTGTGGGTACTGAAGTGTAGGAGGTTGATGTTTTGCATACTCATCCATATTACTCTGTCTCTCTTCTTCACTGGATTCATTAGTTATGCTTGAGTGTTTTTTCAATAAAGACTAGATGTTAAAAGTATTGGTTTAAAGACATCTGGACCCGTGAGAATGAACCCTATAACCTGCACACGCACACGCATGTTCATGAATCGAGTTTGTTCTTTTCTTTTCTGTGTAGTAAATAATAGATAAGCTGTCGTGACCAAGCGAGGCTTCCCTCTACCCACTCAAATAATGGTAGTTTCTGCTGTGTGCTTCCCAGCAAGCAAATCCACTTCCCACTCTCTCACACACACACACACACACACACTCACAAATAATTCCCACACAGTTTGCAAATGACTGTCAAAATAAGAATGTTTTTCAAAACACACATCTACATATGAACTAATTTACATTATGCGGTTTTAAAGAATCTTGATTTTTAGCACCCGCAACTGACTAGCAACAGTAACGGCTATTGTCTATTGTTTCTATATTAACACAAGAAAAAAAAAATGCATTTATACAGTCAGGACTCAATAATAATTATAATAATAATAATATTAAAATTAAAAATTTTTTTTTTTTACCCAATATATTATTTATTATTTACTTTCATATAAATAAATGTATTTTTTGTTCAAATGTTAAGTCTTTATAAGAAATAAATTTTGTATTAATAGCTGGAAAAGGATGCATATGGCAGAAAATGTTTTCTTTGGAAGAAAATTTGCAGTAGTTGCTGGAAATGATGCACATGGCAAAACATTTTTGACTTAAAATTTCTGATTTAAAACATCTGCACAAGAAGCTGGAAGAAAGGTTGAAATACTGATGCTGTCATTATATGTGTCCGTCAACCTTAATCTCACCTCACACTCATCAACCTAAGGTTTAATATAAAGATGTTAGCTTTGATGTTAGCTTTGCTAAAAAATAAACTAATTAGCTTGAAGGCAATAGCTTTACATGACTTCTAGCTTCTCCAAGATGGTCATTTATGGTCATTAGCTGGTACAAACTGGTCCAGATGGTCCAGCTTTTAACTATTTTGGTCAAGATGGTTAGACCTCATAAACCCCTTTGGCCAAGCAAAACCAGCTGCTGTGTTTCAAATAACAGCTTGACCATCTTAAGTGTATCATTTCTGCAATAAAATTGCATCAAATGATCTCTTTAATTTGATGGATCTGACTGGGTCAGAAACAATATTGGCACAAACAATGGTGTGAGTTTGGGGTGGACAGTTTGTTTTTTCCAAACAATGACTGACGGAGGACTGAATGTCTGTTTTGACACAGTGTTGCAGAAATTGCCCACTTCACCTTTAAGGCCCTGTCACATGATTTGTGTCAATGTTCTGTAATGCATTGAACTTTGACCCAATGTCAAGATCATATCATGACATTCAAAGAAAAAAAATGATGTATAGCACAGCGTCAAAAATAGAGTGCCTCATAAAATCACCCTTCCACGACGCTATCTGCAATATTTTTCATGTGAAGTCTAAAGCGGTGCGTGACCTATAGATGACTCATGATAGCTCACAGGTATATATTCCACTCCAGAGATCCTGTTCTGGTTTCCATCATGATAGTCAATGTTCGTTTTAAATTATGTGCAGTCATTCAACTTTAAACACGTGAGGAGAATAGGAGTGGAAAATGGTCAGAAATGCAGTAAATGAAACAGAAGAGAGAAAGGTGAACGGGATAAGGTTAGCTCTTGGAGGAGTCACTCGCCCCAGTTAAGGGCCGGATTCAATCTTCACTCTAAAAAATGCTGGGTTGTTTCAACCCAACTTTGGGTCAAATATGGACTAACCCAACTTTTGGGTTAAAAATGTAATTGCAAATTTTAACCCAACAGCTGGGGAAGGAAGAAAACACTCCAACACTCTCTCCTGATCTCTTTCTCTCGCCATTGCTCTTGTACATTCCTCTAAGATGGGATGGGAATTTCCTGCGTCATGGCCACGGAGTGAACTGGCTTGCCTTAAATTGACTTTAGGGCTCCTGACCTGATGTTATTTTTTTGTGACAGATGCCAAACTGTTAAAATTTACTGTTAAAATTGGAGTTTAAAGCAGTATTTCACTTAAATGTATTATTATTATTATTATTATTATTATTATATTAAATTTGAAAATTAATTTAAAAATAGAAATGTTTTAGGTAGCTCCTCATTTAAGGGTTAACAAATTGTGATTGCTGTTATGCAGTGTTATGCTGTTATGCAGTGCAGATTGCTATAGTAATGATGTGTGTATATGTGTGTGTGAGTGGGTGTGTCGGTGATTGCTGCTGATTGTTGATCTGCGCCAGCTGTAGCTCATCAGCTCAGCTATATAACACCTGTGCTATCCGTCCTGTGTTGTCAGATCGTTTGGTGTTCCTGCTGTGTTCAGTTCTCTGTTCCTGTCCCTCGTCTCATTGGAATTCGTTTCCAGGATTCGCCCCCAAGGATCGTATGTTCTCGGGATATCCACGGGTGCCCATTTGCGTCCCTGCGCTACCAAGAGTGACTATATCCTGCACATGCCTTGTTTGACTCTTGCCTTTGGTCTGGTTGGGACCTTTTCCTAATAAACTGTTATATTTCACATTCGCAATTGAATCCTCCTTTTGTACCCGTGACAAATTGTTGTGGTATTTTGACAGATGAAGATATTAAAATTGGAAATAAAAGCAGTATTTTAAAGAAATGTATTTTATAAATTGTATTTAATGAAATATAATACAATTTCATTAACGTAATATAATTGTATTAATATTAAATTAATAATAATTATTATTATATAGAGTCTGAAAAAGAATTAAAATAATTATTTCAAAATTATTTTCTTAGGTTGGCCATTTTTATGTTTCTCCTCATTTAACTTAAAACATTGCGTTTGTTGTGTGTGTTTTGCTTAAATTTTAAATAATTTTTAGTTCGTTTTCTCTTGGTTAAACATTCATATTACTTTGGTAACATTTACAGATAAAGGGGGTTAATATGTTGTGGTACAGCGACGCAGCTGGCAGAATCAACATCATTGCTGAGATGTATGTACCTAAGCTGTGAAAACTACGGTGCAAATCTCTATAGGGCAAAAGAAATGAACTGCAGCACCGTGACTGTCCCGCGTGGAGAATGCGGGAGGATACCGCAGAGTGTTTAGTGGGAGGGGAGAGCACAGTTCAGGGGTAGAGGAGGCGCACGAGTCATTGAGAGCAGTTCGGTCACAATCAGCTTTAGGGATGTAGTCGATGCGGCTTGAGCTCCGTCTGTCCGAGCTCGTCAATATGAAGAAACATTCGGCCCGGGTCGCGCCGCTGTCCGCCTGTAACAGTCCGGTGCTCACCCTGACCAAAGTGAGAGGTACGTGCGCAACGGGCTCCGTCCGCAACGCGATTCGCGATTTAACCTCGTTCTGTAGGGCGATCTGCTTTCCCTTACGCGCTCTTTAGTGTGCTCTGTTGCTTTGAATCGAACTGTAGTGCATGCGAAAAATAGCATAATACCGAGAAACACCTCTCTCCTTTGCGCATCACCAGTCCAGATGTTTGGTTGTTCTCTGCGCCTTTTATGGTTGGAATATTAATATAAACAGATCATCGTTGAGGTTACAATGCATCAGATCTTAAAACATCTGCATTCGTTAAAATCCTAAAGGCATTTGGAATCAGTCCTAATAGTATTATATCTCCAAGAAGCATTTAAAATCCTAGTGGATTTCTGATTGTGATTGCTTCCAAATTACAAAAAGACCTTTACAATTTCTGACAAGGAGTTAAGAGAGAGGCTGATTATCTGTAAATTTCTTGAGGATATCATCTGCTGTTTCTACTGAGACACAATGAACAAGTCATTCCTTCATTTCAGATGATGATGTAAAAAGTGCATCTGCTTGTTAATGCAGACAGAAACTTCACACTCTTCATTTAGATGCTGGCTTCTTCCCATTGGCTGAGACAGTGTTAAATTACTGGAAAACGGCAGATTATTTACTGCTACAATATTTTTGTACATTTTACATGCTGTTTATATGCTTGTATAGAACTGTCATTAATGTAGCAGTTGACTGAAGTAGGGGAAAAAATTAGCAACTGTATTGAGGCATTTTGGCTGTAAATCATACTTTTTACTTTTTATACAATATTTGCAGTAAAAATACATGTATTGTCATTTTAAACAGTATAATTTTCACTTACAATTTTAAAATGTTTTATTTGTACACTTTTCGTGTTAAAATGATTCATTTTTGTGCATATTGTTGTCGTCGTTACTGTTGTTATGTTATTATTATTGATCAGATTTAGGTGCATCCTGATTTCATAGCAGTACAGTCAATGTGAGCAGTGAGCTGCTTGGTACATCAGGCTGATTACATGTCCCATACTTTCCCATTTCTGTGATGTATGAACCCCGTATGCTGTTTTTCCAGAAGCTGAGTGTGTGTGCATTTGTGCTCCAAACCATTATTTATATTAATTCTCGTTGCATTAGCTTGCATTTTCTAGATGCCTACAAAGCATGGATTTTTTTTTTTTTTTTAGCTTTAATCTTAGAAAGCAGGACAGAACACAGGTACTTTGAGTTCACATTTTCCTCTGGTTTTGTGGTCTGTATCAAACTTGTATAAGCACAGGCAGAAATATCAGCAGTTATTGTGAAGGTTTCACTCAGAACATTGTGGCAGGCAGTTTTGTCATTCCCTGACATCTCATTTATGCGCACTTCATAGTTATGAGTAAGTCTTCTCCAAGTGTCCAATCTGAAGTGATGACCAGCACCAGCTGGAGAAATGGACTACAAATCGACTCTGACTCACTGATGAACTCATGCTTCTGAGACAGGTACGCGCTTGTTATTGGTAATCACTATTTCTTTGGATAGTTTAATTGATTTCTTTGCACACATATTTGTGCATTTATATGAACTCTTGATCAGCAAAGGGTCTGGCTCAGAGGCTGAGGCAGAATCAACAGAAGCTGCTATACTCTAGAGTACGTTTGAGGTGGGATGTTTAACACTCTTTGGTTTGATCTTTGGTTTCAGCTCTGGCTCAGACCCAGCGGTCTACTTATACTGTTGCAGTGGTTTAGGCCTGCCTGCAGCCAAATTCTGGCAGCTTCTATGATTACTAAAAGCTTTATGCTGGCAGTTCAGAGATCTGTTGGGCCTTTGGGGCTTCCTTTGAGGTGAGGTACAGAAAATTGGGGGCTATTTCTTCGTCCATCCTATAGAAACCTGTTTGACATTTGGCCAAACCTTACAGTTGATTCAACATTACATTTGGACCTCGCTCGACAATATTTTGGCAAAATATCATTTTAGACTACTATTATTTATTTATGACACAAACTGTGAATGTTGTGAAAATGTATCTACACATTTGTTATGAACAACCAGTCAGTAAATACACAGATGCAAGTCTAACGAGCACGGTTATTGGTTCATTTTGAATTGAACATAAAAGAAAGACGACTCGCAGTTTAGTGAGGGAGTTATTTGTGAACGTCTATGAATGATTCACTGACTGATTGAGTCAGATTCAATCCACGAACTGAGTAACCCATTATACAGAATAGTGAAGTCTTTTGACTGACTCAATTAGTAAGAAACCGCGCATAAGAGGTGTTTGTTTGCAAATCAGACGTCATGGCTAGCCTAGCGCTGTGTTTGTTTTTGTTTGCAGGAAAACACTGGTCACAAACCGTTTTCCCGACTACATTTTAGATCACTGTTGTACATTTGTTCTTTTCATCTTCACATTTGGAGCCCTGAATGTCCAGAAATCACCAAGTTCAGCTTTAATCAAAGCAGAATGTATCCATTTTACTTAAACAACCACATTGCTATATGGAGAAATACCGTGTTTAGTTATTAGCCTAAGTAGTGCGATTAATTTCAGCTTGAATGTTAAGCCGGAGGAATCTGAAAACGTGAGCCGTTCCTCCATCAAGCACTAAATGTGATACAGGGTGCCAGAAGTAAGAGGCTGTGTAATAAACCTGCAGTGAGTCATTACACTGATGTGACTCACACGCCTTCACTGCCAAACTCTTTCTGTTCACATCTTGGCTTTCGTAAGAACTCTGCGTCCCTGTTTGGAAGCCAGTGGGCTGTTTTAAGTTGGTTTTTGGTACATATCCAGCCATTTTTTATTGAAGCGTTTTAATCAAACATATTTCACAGCAGTGAGCCGGGGCACAAAACATCTATGTTGTTGTGAGTTGTTTTTCTGTCTGACATCAGTCATTTTAATACAGAGCTTCAGTCTAATAATAACTTTTGCGTGTGGCTTGTGATACGTTTGTGTTTGGATGCACATAATCCCGACTAAGAGGCATTTTTCATGAGTGGAAACGGGTGCTTTCGTCTCTTGTTCAGTGCACTAGTTAGTGGGAGAGATCTCATCTGAGCTTCCCTTCAGACGTTTACATTTTCTTGTTTGAATTGCAGAACAAAGATATTAAGAAAGTCTTTGCTTGGGGAAATTATTATTCATTTTATATTATCAGACAGATTTTTATTCCATCAGTAAAGTATAGGCTTATGTATACATTTAAATAAAAAATGTAATTACAGACCGTATTTATTTTGTATAATGCTATAAAACAGTTCTGTCAAAACAGAATGGACCACACATCTCCGAGCGACACAGAGTAGCAGTGATTCAGTGAATCAGTTGTTTTCGAATAATTCGTTTGAGCGAATGATTCAATGACTCACTAGCCACTTGTTGTGTTCATGAATGAATCAGTATAGGCCTATTTGAATTTGATAATTGATTCTGTCAAAAAGACAGTCACTTGTCACCAACTACTGGAGTTTTACTATATTAACTATATCTTGAGGCTATGTATTACTGCTAATTTCTTTCTTTTTTTTTAAATGCAACCTTGATTTGTTCACGCAAGGAATTATTTTTGTCATTGTTTTTGCCGTAATTTTTTCTCCACAAATTAATTCTCCTGAAGTGCTGCTTATTTACAAGAACAGGACTTTATACATCTAGCAAGGCAGCATTTTATTGATGGGTTTTGGCACACTTGTCTCAGTGTTTGCAGACTGAGCTGGATTCATTTCGTACACTTAATTTGAAGGCTGCGAGCTAACTGTGAGATTACTTGGACACTTCACACTGTCAGTACATTAGTGTGGAAAGCTCTGTTTGGGGAGACACCTGCAGCACTAGCTCATCAATTAGATTCAGCAGGGGACTTATGGACGGTCTATTATGTATTGATCTAGAGCAGGAATGCTGACGTAACTCCAGTCTGTTAAACTGCAGTCTTTCTTCTGCAGGATCTACAGGCTGCGGTGGAGAAGGGGACATAGAGGGGTTGGGATAGACTTTAAGGTGTATATATATATATATATATATATATATATGAAAGTATTACTTTGCT